>NW_026126447.1:31225000-31295000 GCF_943737965.1 Phodopus roborovskii | reverse complement strand
TCCTGTAAGAATATGCGAATTTAGTGATAATCATACATACTACATGATAAAATTATTGAGCATCTATGTTACACTGGCCCTGGGCTGAAGCATAGCAGGTAACAGAACGTGGGGTCCCAGAGACTAAACAAACACATACTGACATTTGCACAGCATGCTGAGAATGCTTGTATAGTAAGCAAGATGCACAGCAATAACTGTTTCTTTCTTTCTTTCTTTTTTTTTCGTAGCTGCAAATGTTGTAGAGGGAAAAGTATATGGGAGGTTGAGAGATGTTCTTACAGGTCGTTTAGGCCTTCAGTGAAGTGAGAATCCTAGCTGTCCGGGGTAAGGTTGGGCAACCGGTTAACCTCTCTCTGGCTTGGAGAAGTGAAAAGAGCCCACTTGAAAGGTAAAGTACAGTAATTGGAAGCTGCGCTCACACTAGGCCTGTCACACAGTCGGGGCTGGTAAGCAATGGTTCCGTGTCATAGGAGAGAGTTGGAAATCTCAAAGAAGAGGTTTGCTTAGCTCCTGAGCTGATGCCTCAGACTGCAGAGCAAGGCCCCTCCTTGTTGACTGGAGGACATTCTATTCAGGACGCACACGCCCATATATATTAATGAGAAGGGAAAATGCTAAGACCCCCATACACAGTCTGTTTATACATTATACATTCCTCTTGTTATTATTCAGCATTGACTGAGTGCCCTCAAATCTGTAAGCTTGTTATAGAATGTCCTGGCAACTCCCAGCTACCTGCAGTCTGGATAGCAGGTATAATAATAATAATAAGAAAAAAAAATGAACCGGAGAAAAGGCCTGCTGCTTATATCACAGCCCAAAGCTTTATTTGGGAGTCACTGAAGGAACACCTGCAGACTGGGACCTGTGACCCGTTTTGCAGAGCTTTGCTGGTTCCTAGGCTAGAGACAGAGGAAAAGAAGGCCGGGCCCTTTTCTGTGTTTATTCTGTATCAGAAAGGAATCTGAATGCTTTGCATATGTCATTTAATTCCCTTAACATCCTTACTAATGAGGCCAGTGTTATTATGCTCCCAACAGGAGCATAATAAAGCACAGAGCGGTTAAGTAACTTGCCCACAGTCATACTGGGGCCAGAGCTAGACAAGCCCAAACAATGTGACTGTGGTACATGCTCTCATGCCCTCCATAGGACCAGAAGCCGTAGGGCCTACATACTTCCCCCAGGCCTCCAGTTGCTTCTGAGCTTTACAACTGTTGCTTTTTCCAACTCACTGCCTGCCTGGATTCTAGACAGACCTTTGGTTGGACCTAATAAACTCTTCTACAAACACAGTGTTGCTGGCCCCAGTTGTCTGTGTCCTAATGTGGCCAGACTCCCAGCTTCTGTGTGCCCTCCCCTCCTGTTAGCAGATATGGAGATCCCATCCCAATCCTTCCCTGCACCTGAGTTATCATCTGTGCCCCATTTTAGGTTTCCGCACCCTCCCAGGGGGAGGCTCCTCAAGAGTGCTTATCCTGACATCTTTACAATTGTTTGCTGAATGCTAGATTTCCATGCAGCTCATCACTCTTTTTTTTTTTTTTTTTCCTCTCTGTAACCCACCAAGAAGGGTAATATTGGTCCATAGGTAGTGCTGGGTGTGGTGGAGCCCAATCTATTGTCAGAACCTATACCATGTTTCATGAATTACATTCAAGGGAGTGACCCCATTCCATGATTCCATCCTATAAAGAGTCCCCCAAACAAGGGGACAGCCAAGCCTTAGTGGCTGGAGCAGAGGGAACAGGTGCTTCCCAAAGGGACTATTCACAGGGGTCATTATCATCTCCTGCGCCTGCAATGGACCACAAGGGCAAAGCCCTAGGACAGACTAGATATCAGGTCTGAGCTCTGGTATTAAAAAAAGAGGCGTAGGGACAGAGTGATCACTTGGAGCCTGTATATTAAATGTATTTTCCCTTTGTAAAAAAAAAAAAAAAAACCTGAAGAAGTTATGTTTCGACATAAAGGCAGCCTGTGTTTCATAGCTATTCTAATTTATGGGCCGTACATTCCTGTGATTGTCTTGAACTGAATAGCCAAGTAAATAATCATGGAGAGCCACAGGTAAATCAAGTGGAGGTGAACGGAGCCTGTCCAGGGCCCCCACAAATGGCACAAACATTATTTCCTAATTTTGCAGATTTCCTCATCTGAGCCAAGAAAAACGCCTCCTCTCGTTGGCTTTGAGGTTTGACACTTTTCCTACTTGAAGAGATTGCAGCAAGGTGAAACGTGAGAAGTTTTTAAAGCATCCCCACACATCCCCCTTCTAATTTCCCTTCTCAATTCCAAGGAAATGATGCCATTCACTTCCACAGGTATTTATCTGGAGCTGCCTAGCTTCTGGCAATAGAGGAAGGCAGGGTCGAGTCCAGAGAGGCAGGAGACTTGCCCACACACTACCCTCCACTATTATACACACTCATACACCAACTGGAATGTGGTAAGATGTTAATGTGTGATAAGATAGCTAAAGCATAGAAGTTATCTTTCCTTTGTAGATTTGGTGACCATTCTACCACTATCACCATCCATCTCCAGAACTTTTTCCTTGTCCTTAACTGGAGGTGTACCGGGATGGGCCCAACTGCCAATGGTTTGATGTCTTCTCCAGCTACCGTGAATCAAAAGCAAACTCATGCAGTCATTCACTTTTTAATTTTCAGTACTGCATTCAACAAATGACAAGAGAAGAGCCCTTTATTACAGGGGCTTGTGCAGCAACCTGGCCAAACTTAGGCTGATGTGAGAACTCTGGGCATGCTCAGAGACTGGCGTGGTAGGTTAGGTGGCTTAAGCATGTTTTCAACTTACAGTATTTTAATTGTTTGGATTTAGTACTGTGGCTTGGATGTGAAGTTCCGTGAAAACTACAGAAGCCAATATTTCAGAGCCAAGGAGAAAAGACATTTTCTAGGCTCAGATGAAGAAATCTACAAATTTATTGAAATATGCTCCATTGTTACCTAAGGAGTGTTTACTTAATAAGCACTATTTCTCCATTTTCCTGCCTTCCTTGGGCCCAAGAAACCACCATTCTACTTTCTGTGAACTTGGCTACTCAGGGATCTCTCATACATGGGGTCAGAAATGATATATTCTTTTGTGACTTGTCACGAAGCATATTTTCAAGGTTCATCCATGTTCTGGCATTGGTGGCCTAGTTAATTTTACACATAGTAAAGTTGACCCAGATAAAATAATTGTTTTCCCCCAAGAGACACTCACGTTCCTATGCACCTGCACTTGTTAAGGAGCCACAGCAGAGTCCAATGCACCCATTAGTCATCACAGAAGCCCTCGGGGCAGATGGAGCAGAGTGGGAAGCAGCTTCTTGGAGAACACATGAGAAGGAGACTCGGGGCCCAGGTGCAAATCCACAGGCTAAGTGCTAAGCCATTGCAGAGTATGGATGAAGGCAGAGGCAGAGGGGTCCAGGCAGAGCAGAATGGAGAAGTGGAGCTTTGATGAGAACTTGAAGGGTGGATGGAATGAATGTAGCTTAAGAAGGGAAAACAGACGAGAGCAAACTTTGCAGAGCTGCATGAAATGAGAGCATGCTCCAAGGCAGACTGTCCTGTGCATTGTTTCACTCCCAGTGCTTGCCGCCACTGCAACTGTGTACTACATGAGTAAGAAGAACAAAGCCTGAGTGGGTGAGTGTTGGGAACATCGAGGCAGAAGTAGGACAACGTTGAAGGTAGCTGACCAGGGGTGTCTGTAATGATTCCTCCACCATGTTTAACCTAAGTGCCATTACAGCATAGACACACCTGAGAGGCAGAGTGAAAGGGCTCCCAGCCCCGCCCATAGTAACGGAACTTCAGAGTATCACTGGGTGCATGCGCACGCAGTAACGTGTTGCTTGGAAGTCTTGTTTTGTGGAATCATTTTCAAGTAGCGGAGAGTAGAGGGATGGATGACCATTCAGTAATCAAACCTAAGAGTGATTGGGATTGAGAGGGGAAAGGAAGATCCTGAGGCCACCGTAGGAGAGAAGATTACAAAATGTAGAGACCTTGAAAGTCCTGCAAGAGAGTCAGAAGTCAGAGATGATGACAAATGTCAGGCCTGGGTGATTGGCTGCAGATGGAGGTTCTGGGAGGAGATGTTTTCCATCCTCACAGAGCGTGTGATTGGAAGGCAACCCTGGCTTCCACATTTGAAAAGGAAGCAGACTTCCAGGGTTTAATAGCTGCAGAGATGCCATCTGCACTCAGGGAAATGTGGCTATGGCAAGGGGAGTGATGAAGGTCATAAGAACACAAGAATTGTGAATTGGGGGGGGGAGAGGAAAAGAAACTGACTTTGCATTTAGTGCAAAACTCATTTCAACTGATTTAGTCCTGAACCAGGCATTTATTACAAGGTCGTGGAGATATTTCATGGAACCCAAGAGGGTAAATAACATTGCAAGAAGAATGGAACCAGGCTCTGGAGAGCTATGCCGGAGCAGAGGTTACTTTCTTTCTCTTTCCCTCTCTGTAATTACCTCCAAACACTGCCCACCCACCCTGCCATGCACCACTTTTATCCTTTGGTCTCTCCTCTCTTCATAGAAGAGCCATCAGGAGTACATCTGCCTGACTCAAAAGACCAGTAGGAAGTAGTTTGTGCCCTGAGTCCAAGTCATCGGGAGACTGTAGGATTGGCCTGGGCTCAGATATCTCCACTGGAAGGAAGTGATCCAGCTGGGCAGATTCCACAGATGTGGCCCAGACTGAACCAGTCAGAGTGGTAAGATATGAGAGGACTGGGAACATTCAGAGAATCAAAGTCAGGCACAGCTGGACAGTCCTCCAGGAACTAGGAGGCTGCTCAGCCCTAGGTCATACAGTAACTGATGGCAAAAGTGTTCTGCAGGGAGAGCTCTCAGCTATGTGGGCACGTCCTATGAATCCTCCAAGAGGCTGCCCTGGGGGCAATGGGGAACAAAGTCACCATCTATGCAGCAGACGGATTCACCTGTGATGAACTCACACTTTTTGTGGATTTGTGATTTTTCTTCTCAACCATCCTAACTTCAGCCCTACCTCTCTTCTCTAGCATCTAGTCACAGACTAAATAAGGAAGCCCAAGAGTGCCCTAAAATCAGAGACTTATTTGAAGGGGAGAGACTGAATTTATATGTAGATTTTTCTAGAAAGAAAATTCATTCAAGGGGACCATGACTAAAAAGAACCTAAGAAGCAGTGATTTGAATAGATGTGATTTAAGGCATTTTATTAGAAGTGAAACACAGAAATAAAAAGGGAAGTGGGAGATGGGGCCAGAAAGAAAAATCAAATACACTTTAAAGTATTGGGGCCTACACAGCTGCTAGAATGAAACTTCAGTTTTGACTTTGAGCTTCCTAGCAGGCAAAGAAGCCTGGCACAGTTTATATAACCAAGAAGACACAATCCCACAAGAGAAATAACACCATGTCTAGTAGTAATTATTGGAAGAAATTTCTCAGCAAGCAAAGTTATCACAAAAGTAAATATAGCCATTTATAGGAGCAGTGATAACTGTTTATTAAAAATGACCTCTTAGTAGGCACCAAGTTAGATTACATAGCCATGTCACTAAATCCTGGTAGGAATCTACTGTTCTTAGGGTTGCATGCTAATGAGTTTAAGCAAGGCACAGAGGAGTGGAGAGCCTGGCCTCTGCTCTCACAGCTGGAAATGACCATCAAAGGACACCCTGCTATATCAGCCATGGCCTAAGTCTACATTCCTAGTTACCGTAAATTACACAGATCCTTAAAAACAAGTAGGGGCAGGGAGAGAATGAGAGGGCTAAAAGCAACCCACGACCCACACCCCAGGCAGCCTCCCACTGAGCAGGGTGCAAAGACCTATAAAACACTAAAGTTAGAAACTGTAATAGTTGTTGCCATTTTGAAAACTTCCCATGAACCAGGCTTCCTCTGGGGATTTTGTACTGGCATCTCCTTTGATTTCCCATGCCTTCTCTTGTTATTGAGAACCAGTTCTTCTAGGCCACCTCCAACGCCTCCTTGCCCAGATTTTGAAATCCTGAAAGACTGGGATTTTCTGTAGCTGGCATCCTTGGGATGAGGGTGGCACATTTAATAATGACAGTGCCTCTTGAATGGTGTTAAAGTGGGAAACTTGAAAGGATGAAGGAGATTATAGAGTCAAAGCCAGCAGGATATGGGATGGAAATAGATCCAGGAGGAGAGAACACAGCGCAGAGACTGGGTGGTGGGAAGTTGAGATAGTCCTCGATGCCTAGAAACGCTAGCCAGATATTAGCATCATCATGGACTGGTGTGGAGCTGCCAGGGATATGCAGGCAAGAGTCTGGAGGCAAGAACATGTGCAGCTCTGGGGTCATACAAGAGCTCTTTACAGAGCTGAAGTAGAAGGGGAAAAAGTGGTGGCATGGCCCTTGAGACACGAGGAAAAGGAGTGGGGACCCACGAGAGTCAGAGGAGGAAAGAAAGGCTGTGTTGACGACGCTAGAATCCCAGAAGGCCCTGACTGATGGAGAGTCAAGGGGTGATGGGGGATGTTCTTCTGTATGCTGGGAATATATGTTTCTTATGTTGGTTGATGAATAAAGTTGTTTCAGCCAATAGCCAGGCAGGAAGTATAGGCAAGGCTACCAGGCTTGGAGAATCCTGGAAGACAGGAAGGGAGAGAGTGACTCCAGGAAGACGCCATGTAGCTACCCAGAAGGTAGGATACTTGGGCATTCTCCAGTAAGTCAAGATCACATGGAAATACATAGATTAATAGAAACTGGTTAATAATTTTGAAGATAGCTAGCCAATAAGAAGGCTGAGCCATCAGCCAAACAGTTTATAACTAATATAAGCCTCTGTGTTTATTTGGAACTGATCAGCCGCAGGACTGGGAAGGACAGAAAACTCTGCCTACGAAGGGGAGTGCCTGTTACCTGAAATCCCAAAAAGTAGAATAAAAAAGGGCAACGGATGCTCAGTAGTGGGAGGCAGTGAGGTGAGAGATATCTGTAAAGAAAAAAAAAAAAACAGCTTATGGGAGGTTCTGGAAACCGTAGGGAAAGATAAAAATGAAGGCGTTTGTCATAAATTGCTCACTTGAGATACCCTTCAGTGAAAGGAAGGAAAGAAACCAAAATATTGGGTAAATGGGCCATCAGGGTCAAGCAAATGGTTCTTTTCAATTGAGAGAATTCTCCCCTGTGAATGAAGTGTGAGTAACATTTTGGTGTGGGGTATAAGCAGTTCTCTAGAACTGAACCAGGTAGGTACTCCCCATGGAAAAATGGAGATGACACATTTGTATTTTAATCTTTTGGGATTTTTAAGTCTTGAGAGGCATGTGTTCTGAACCTACATAAAGCAAATTGTATGAGGTGAGGCCCATGTCCACCTTCCTCATTTGGCATCTCTAGACAAGCTAAGAACTCTGTTAGTAAGTACTATCAAAGGGATGGAATGGCTCAGTAGGTGCATAAATGCAGCTGTCTCCATGTTCCCTGTGAGTCAAAACCATCGGCAGGTTCTGTTTTTCAGCAAGCACTGAAAATACAGCTCTGGGCTCCCAGGGTCCTGCCCTTGAATTTCTGAACAATATGGATAATAGCTCAATACACTGTCAATAAGCACAGTGTGTTCCCTTCGCCGCTGCCTGAGTTAATACGACAGCCATCTGAAGAGGGACTTGTGTGAAGGTGACGCTTGCCCTCACCAATGTCATCTAAGGAAATACTCATCTTCCCTTAAGTGTCTTTCCTCCCTTCCTTCACATGCAGTGCACTATAAATGGTGATGAGGAGGGTTTGTAAATCAAGAAAAAGACCCTGCTTTCAAGCACTCATTAATTAGGTGGATGGGTACCACATCCTAGTTCAATTGGACAGGACAGCAGGGAACCATTCCATCTCCTGGATGTCCCCACCTGGGTCCTGAAGAGTCTCAGGGAGGTAGCTCAACACAAGGAACTTCTAACTTCTAAGCCTCTTTTTCCTGTGTCAGGGTAGTTAGGAATATCAGACAGGTTGGGTCTCTTACTGTATTTTGTGGTAGGGGAAAGGGAGATTATAGTGGAATTAATATTTTATTTGTTTAATTATTTATCTCCTACACTGTTTTGAAAACAATTTCATTCTTTTTGTAAGATTATTTAAATTAGATCAGGGGAAAGTAAATTATAATAACTGAGAAAAAGATGAGGCAGGATCTGGAAGTTGAAACTGTAGCAGGGTCAAAAGTATAATGAATGCTTACTATGAAGGACTGTCCACTCACCTGTGGGGAGGACTGTCCACTCACTCACCTATGGGGAGGACTGTCCACTCACTCACCTGTGGGGAGGACTGTCCACTCACTCACCTGTGGGGAGGACTGTCCACTCACTCACCTGTGGGGATGACTGTCCACTCACTCACCTGTGGGGAGGACTGTCCACTCACCTGTGAGGAGGACTATCCACTCACTCACCTGTGGGGATGGCTGTCCACTCACTCACCTGTGGGGATGACTGTCCACTCACTCACCTGTGAGGAGTACTGTCCACTCACTCATCTGTGAGGAGGACTGTCCACTCACTCACCTGTGGGGAGGACTCTCCACTCACTCACCTGTGGGTGGGACTGCCCACTCACTCACCTGTGGGTGGGACTCTCCACTCACTCACCTGTGGGTGGGACTGCCCCACATCAGGAACTCAGAGCTCTAACAACCAGAGCAATAAGGGTAATTTGCTTGTCCCACCACATTTCAGCACCCAGGAGACAACATGCCCACAAGATCAAATAAATACCATGGAGGTGAGCATTTGGAGCTGAGGACCAGCACATTGCCCACAGAGTTTCTCAGCACAGAGCAGCCTTTGATGAAATGAAGGACAGTCCTACAGAATGGAGGACAGACTGCATTCCACACAACACTATTCCTCAGTAGAACAAAGTACCAACATCCTACCAAGCCAGGTGTGGTGACATGTTAGGAGCAGTTTTCCCACCAACCTGGTCCCAGAGCCCCTTCAGCCCCCAAATAACACACAGAGATGCTGTATTAGATATAAAGCTGTTGGCCTGTTACTAGTGTTTCTTATAGGCTAGCTGTGTCTTAAATATTAACCCATTTCTATCATCTGTTTCCACATGGTCTTATCTAACGGTGAGAGGGTCCGGAGCTCTTACTTATCTTGGTCCTACATTTCAACTCTCCTCTACTACATCTCTAAGAATCCTCCTTGTCTCCTAGCCCTACCTATCTTGCCTTCCTATTTGCCAACAGTGCTTTTATTCATTAACCAATAAGAGAAACATATTTACAGACTGACATCTCCCACCAGTGACACAAACCTGAAATCCCATCACTAAGAAGGCTGAGGCACAAGAGTTTCAAGGTAGAAGCCCACCTGGGCTACATAGTGAGTTTCAGGACATCCTGGATTATAGTAGGATCCTGTCTCAAAAAACAAACAGCATCCCAGTCAAAGAGAAGCCCATAAAAGCAGTGCTTGGTAGATCGTCTGTGTAACGAGTGGTCTAGCTTCAATTGGGAACCTATTTCAGAGCACCGTGAACCATGGGAGAGGTGCTGGCTCCAGGTCCTAGTCCCATCTCTGTCACCACCCAGAGTAATGATAGTCACATTGGTTTCGATCACAGCCACTCTACTCAGTGTTCTCATAACCCTACTTTATATGGTTTACCCATCAACCTAACAGTTGACATGGCCTCTAGTATACAGATGCAACAGCCAGCATGGTGTCTGGAGATGAAAAAGTTCATGATAAATGTAGAGACTTCTGCTGTGGCCTCAGGCAACAAATTCATTTTGGACAAGGTGGATTCTTCTCATCAGAAAATAAAGACGGTAGAAAGAGGATACTCCCTAAATCCTGTTCCAACTCTGGGAATTCTATGTTAAGATTTTGTGGAAATTAAAATATAACTTTTAGATTAAAGAATGTGAATACTAAAATTTCCCTGTTGCATGATTTAATCTCAGTCAAAATCATATGTGCATCCTCAGACCTATCATAATAATGTAACTTTTAAAAAAACAAAGACAAGGGAGAAGTTAGTAGAAAGTCATAACTCCTCTTATGCCCCCAGCCATCGCCTACTGGCTACAACCCCATCTCCTTAGCTGAGAGGCACTGTCAATTTTGCCTTGCTCTGAGCAGGCCCTTATCACAGGGGACTCACAGCTACAATAACCACCAGTGGTATTCCTCCTAATCCTTTCCTCTCTCCCAATAACCACCAACGGTAGTCCCAATCCGCTCACCTCTCTTGTACTGTGCTTCAAGGCACTCTTACTCTCCAAAGATCTCATGATGTCTCTCCCAACTGCCTTTCAGAAATCTACTTAAATAAATTTCTAGATCGTCAGTCCTGGCTTTTAGCAGATCTTTTTCAGGAAGACAGAGTAACAAGGAGTAAAATGGCATTTAAATCACGTTTCAGCTTCCAGGGTTTCATTGACTCTGAAGCATCCCTTATGATTGTGAAGTGCCAGTATACTACCTTGTATACGTTATTGTTTTTTAAATTTTCTGTGTCTTTTAGAGGTGATTAGCATCTTCATTTTACAGAGGAGGAAAGCAAGCTGAGGGAAGTAAAAGAGAAATTTTATCAAAGCAGAGCAACTAGATGGCTGAGAAACAGGGATTTAACCCAGGTTTCTGAATCTAAGGCTTGTGCACTTCCCCCCACGTTATTCATCCCCAAACAATCAGGTGCCATCTCACAAAAACTCTCCAAATGGGAGGTGGATGAGATGTGTGAAATGGCTCCCAAGAAGCTAAAAGACAATTTGCAAAGCAAAGTGTTCTGTTATCTTGTCTCAACTGTCTTCCTGCTGTTGTTTGGATCAGTAGCCCCAATGGGGCCATGGGTTAAATGATTGATCTCCAGAGAAACTGTTGGGATATGGTAGAACTTAAGGTGGTGTGACCTAGAGGAAGGTCTTTAAGTCACTGGGGGCCATGCCCTTGATCGATCATGAGACCCTCTGCTCTTCCTCAACTTGCTTCCTGGTTCATTGAGTAAGCAGCATTGATCTATCACACTCTCACCACCACATTCTGCTTCACGGGAGTCCTGAAGCCACGGGCCACTAGATTATGGACCAGAACCTCTAAAACCAGGGGCCAAAATAAACCAGTTCTCTTGTAAACCCACACATGAACTATCAGAATCAATTGGTGGCATTGGTGGTCAACCACATCAATTTATTACTAGAATATGAAAGACTTAAGACATTTCCCTGGCCTTCAGTGGCTTACAGCACCATTTTGGGGAGGGAGGACACTGGCATCCTTAAGACAATTTCAGAAAGGTTCACTTGTACCTTCCTTAGTACCCAAGGGATTTAGGGTGACACCTCTACCACAAGGAGGTCTGATGGAACAGTCTGGTTCAGGAGCCAGAGAAGCTCAGTCAGGTGATAGGACAGGTCTTGGCTCCCTCCAAATTCATGAGATCAGAAACTCAAGTTTTCAATCAACTCTAGGCCTACTATGTACAAAGGTCCACAGTCAAAAGCTATCTAGTTTCCCACAGGTCACCAGCTCCATGACCATTCCCTACCCCTTCCTCTTCATCCTAGTACTCAAACTACTGAAGATTCCTGACAATGAGCCAGAAGTCAGCATGGAGTGGGGATGAGGTGGGCCACTTGGCCTCCAGAATCTACTTTTGTGGTGCAAATGGGATCTGTGACAAAGCCCCCAAGTCCCACGCTTAGCCAAACCCATGAGCTGGGGAAGTATGCTTGGCTTCTTCCTGCTACTTCCTTGGATGAGAAGATGAACAATAACCTCAGCTAAAGCAATGTCTCTTGAGGACTGGAGAGATGGTTCTGAAGTTAAATGCATGTACTGCTCTTACTGAGGACCTAAGTTCAGTTCCCAGCTTCCACATGGTAACTCATGACCATTTGTAACTCCAGTGACAGGAGATCCAGTGTCCTTTCTGGCCTCTACAGGCACTCTATGCATGCAGTACACAGACATAGATGCAAGCAAAAATAATCATACCTATAAAATAAAAATTAAGCGAAAAAAACATTTCCAAAACAGTGGCTCCTAACATGGAGGTCATATACAAACCTGTTTGGTGCTGTGACAAGACCAGGATATTATGTTAAACCAAAAACTGCCATTTTCTACATTTCACATGATTCATGAAAAACTGAAACAGTAAGGCTTGGGCTTCATGGTAGTTGCTATGCTCATCAAATGGGTTTATTTGCCCATACCATGTTTCTTTCTTTCTTTTAAATATTTATTTTATTATTTTATGTGCATGGGTGTTTTGACTGCATATATATCTGTGCACCACCCGTATGTGGTGCCCTTGGAGACCAGAAGAGGGCACTGTGCCCTTGGAACCAGAGTTACATGTGGTTCAGAGCCACCTTGTGGGTACTGGGAATCAAACCTGAGTCCCCTGGAAGAGCAGTAAGTGTGTTTAGATCACTCAGCCCTGGTACAACTTTCATCTTGCAGTGGGGTTAGATCCAACATGTAGAGCAATGGAACATAAAAACGAGGAACCAGAGATAAACCCACACAGACCATCAAGTCTGTTAAAACATGTACTGAAAAAGAAGGGGGCAGTCTATTCAACAAATGGAGCTGGCAAAAACTGGATGTCCATCTACAGAAGTAGGAAGCTAGACCCATATCTCTTACCTTGCACAAAAACAAACTCAAAATACATCGAAGATCTCAAGTTAGAGCCTGAAGCACTAAGACTGTTAAGGAGGAGCAAGCACTTCAAGAAACAGACATAGACAAGAACTCCATGAAAGGACCCACAGCACAGGAAGTAATTTTAAGAATTAGCAAAGGGGACAACATGAAGTTAAAATCTTCTGCTTGGCAAATATAACTACCATCAGAGAGAACATAGGCCCCACAAAATGGGAGAAGACATGGACCAGCAAGATGGCTCAGCAGGCACAGAGGCTTGCTGACTACCTGACCGCCTGTATTCCGTCCTGGGACCCACATTATAGAAAGAGAAAACTAATCCCCCAAAGCTGTTCTCTGTCTTCTGTGTGTACACACAAACACACACGCACACATGCATACACATACACCACATACATGCATGCGTGCGCGCGCACACACACACACACACACACACACACACATGAACCAAAAGTATAACTAGAAAATTTAACAGGAGAAAATCTTTGTCAGTTATACCTCAGACGGGAGGTTGGTGTCTAGAATATACAAAGAACTGTAAAAATTAAATGCAAAGAACTCAACTGTCAATGAAGGAATGGGCTGCCAAAATGAAGAGACAGTTCTCAAAAGAAAATCCCAATGGCCAATAAATATTTTTTTAAAGGGCAGTGCAAATTGAAATCACTCTGAAACTCCATCTCACTCAGAACACTATCTCCACGGAAATAAGGAACAATGAATGCTGAAGAGGATGCTGAGAGAGACAAACCCTGGGTACCGCTCAAGCCAGCACAGCCAATGTGGAAATCAGTATGCAGGCATCTCAAAACACTAAGACAAGACTCTCTAATGGCCCAGCTCTACAGCCACTCCTGGGCATATACCCAAAGTACTCTGTATCCTACCACACAAATACTTGTACTTGTATGTTCATTACTACTCTATTTAAATTACAAGGAGATGCAGTCAGCCTAGCCAACCAACCATCAACAGGTAAAAAGATAGTGAAAATATGGTACATATACAGAATGAAATTTTTTTTAACTGGAATTTGTAGGAAAATATATGGACCTGGAAATGTTAGATTAACCCAGACTTAAAAACCAAATACTAAAAGTTCTCTCTCTTATGTGAATCTTAACCCCCCCCCCGTGTGTGTGTGTGTGTGTGTGTGTGTGTGTGTGTGTGTGTGTGTGTGTTGAGGAAGGGGGAACATATGTAACCAAACACATAACCAATTTATATTTGCCTAAAACACCATAATGAAACCCATTATTTTTTATATTGATTAAAAAGCTAAAATCATCCTGGTGAGATGGCTCTGGTAAAGGTGCTTGCAGTCAAGTCTGATGACCTGAGTTTGGTTCCTAGAGCACACATGGTAGAGGAAGAAAAGTTATCCAGATTTGTCCTCTGATCTCTATATGCACATGCATGTACTCCTCTCTCTCTCTCCCTTTCTCTCTCTCTCTCACATACAAACACACACACACACACACACACACACACACACACACACACACATGAATCCTAAAAACATTTTAAGTGTACGTTTTAAAAAGTGAAAACACTTCTGGGTTTTGTAGAATTTAAAGCTGTAGGGGAATAAAGCAATCAAAATAGTAAAAGAATAAAGATCCACAGAGGTGAGAATTCTTGCTACAGCTTTTCTAGTTGTCCTCCAAAGGCTCCTATATTAAAGACTTGGTACCCTGTCTGTGGGAGGTCATGTAATCTTAAGGAGTCAGAATCTAGTAGAGGGTCTTCAGGATGCTAGGACAAGCTCTTGAAGCTCTTGAAGTGATTATTAGGACCCCGATGCATTCTACTTCCTCTTCCCCTTCCTACACACAGTTACATAAGTAGCTTCCCACCATGGTGTGCTACCTGGCCACAGGCCCCAGAGCATCAGGATCTATGAATGCAAACCTCAGAAACTTGAGCCAAATAAACACTTCTCTTAAGTTAATTATCTCGAATACTCTGCAATACAATAATGGGCAGATGAATAGCGGTTACCAGTGTTTATTGTGATATGGAGAGTACTTTATTTTTGTTTTCCAAGACAGGGTTTCTCTGTGTATCCCTGGCTATCCTGGAACTCATTCTATAGACCAGGCTGGCCTTGAACTCAATGATCCACCTGCCTCTGCCTCCCAAGTGCTGCTATCAAAGGTGTGCACCACCACTGCCTTATTTGGGAAGTACTTTTAGTAATGTAATTTTCTTTACTTTTACATTTATCTTATAATCAACCATCACATATTAAGTTCCTTCTAATTCACAAATTAGTTAAAAACAACAAAACCTATGGTCCAAACTAAAATCTACTTACTAAAGCATGGTTTTGTATAGCCCAGAATTTGTGTGTGTGTGTGTGTGTGTGTGTGTGTGTGTGTGTATGTGTGTTTGAAAGTGAAAATGACATATATAGAGTCTGAAGAATATTTATCATCTGGCTCTTTACAGAAAAGTGTGTGATGCCTGATCTAGACTCCAGGCACTTGGGATGTGCTAAGCCAGGATAGTGTAGGGAGGGGTGTGTTGGACACTTGGAGAATGATTTGCAAAGTAAGGGCTCAGGTCCCACATCTGTCTCACACTTGCAGTGTGAACTGGAATAGGCTCCCTAAACTTTCCCAAGGTAGCCATTCCTCTCCCACAACTCTCCTTTACTGTGTATTTATGAGTTTCTTAAGTAACACTGGGGCCCCAAAATAAGGACAGGTATTCCAGTATGAGGTTTAAAATTCCTTGCTGTCCTATTCTTCTCCCCCCCCCCCGTGAAAATTTAAGAATAATACTTTGAAAGGACATAAGATCCTTATAGGACATAGGCCGGGGTGCAACACATTAAGAGGATGGGACACAGCTCCCAGACAGATAGTCAAATAGTCATTCCCGTTTTAGGTGACAAGCATAGAATTGCTATTTTTCTTTTTAAGCAGAAAGGCATTTTCTATGTTTTATAATCCCAATACAAAAAGAGCAATAGATGCTTGTAGGCCAGGCCAGAGAGGAGAAGGTGGGGTTCCATTTCTAAAATGCCTGTCGGGATGGAAAACTGTAACTTCCAATGTGAGCCGATTCACTGAGGCCTTACATTCATTTGTTGAGAACGGAGGGGGCAACAAAACCCCTCAGAACCAATCGGGAGAGGCAGGATGGAAAGGTCAGCCCCGGCTAGGGAGGTGCAACTATCCGACTTTGTTAAAATGATGGTATTCGACAGAAGTTACATGTGAGGTCAAGTGACCGCAATAACAGGGACAAGAAGAGCTCTCAAATCATTCTCGGGGATGAAAATGACACGGAACTGACATCATATCTGAGGTAAGATGAAACTCAAATCCTCTGCAGCTGCACACTTCACCTGCTGATGGGCAGCCTGACCCCACCAATCTCATAATCAGACGGTGTCAGGAGCGGAGCAGAGCCTCCAGCAACACAAAGCTCAGCTCCGGCACCGGGGAGGGACGCTCGGTCTCCGCTTCGGGAATGATGTTGTTAAAAAGTTTCAATACTTGGCTTGAAACCTTTCAAATCAATGTCTGGTTAGAAAAATTGGATTCCACCTACATGCATGGAATCTCTTCCCTTATGTCATTTTTCTCCACACAGGGGCTTCTTGACTAGCATTTCCTGCAATAAAATGTGTGTTTTAGTTCAAGGACTGTCTTGTTATTTAAAGGTTCCACCCAGTTCTATTCAAGACCTAATAATGGTCTCTAATCTGGGTTAATCTTCTGGTTTCAAAACTACACAGAGAGCTCTGGAGGTGGGCTGGGGACAAAGTGATTAATTATAGCCCTACTTCCCCCAAATACGGCATAAGAAAGGGAGAGATGGTCTATGGTTGAATATATTAACCCATGATAAAAGGCTTAAGACAAGGAAGCCCAATGCACATTTGAATGTAAAGCAAGTGTTAAAATTAAAAGCCCCAAAGAAGAAATATTACATTTAGCCAGCTGTTACCAAAAAGTACTTCATGCTCCATCCTCTCCCCTGTTTTTGTTCTGATAAGAGATTCAGTTGGTATGGTGGGTTCTACTTCCCTCTATCGGTGTGCTTAAAGAGGGTATGTATGTGAGAGTGTGTGTGTGTGTGTGTGTGTGTGTGTGTGTTTTCTTGAAGAGAGAGAGGGCATCAAGGTGTGGTCCATTTGCATAACCACAACCTGCTCTGCCTTTCCAATGTACACCATGGTTCTTTGCCTGCCAATACATTTCAGCACCCCAGAGCCAATAAATACAGTTGTCAGTGGGGGGATGAATCAGCATGTATTTAAATCAAAGACAGCTGTGAAAGACTATGTTCGCTCTGTTCCCAGACCTGTCAAACCACTGAAGAGATTAAACATCTGACCCTCTTCATCCCCAACATTGTTCCACAAGAGACATTTCTGTCACTATTCCTGCCACTTGGCTTTCAAAGATGCCACAAAGCCTCGGGCGACCTCTGCAACATTTCAGTGTTGTTTATTGATTTCTGACCCAGTGCTTAATAGTTTTCCCAGTCCCCCTGAATGGCTTTTGTAAGCAATGGGGTTTGTGCATCTCTCCGATCAATACCTTTTATATTTACAATAAAATTGAAACTGCTTCTGCTGGGGGCACAGCCCAGCATTTGTCATCCTTCAGAGAGGGAAAACTATGTCATTATCTGAATTAAAACATTTATTTCTGATTAAGAGAGTGTCCTATCTCATTAATTTTTCCCTTTCCAATAGAATGGGAATAGAACACTATTGATTTTTGCACTTTTACACATCTCCACTGCTGGGGAGATAATTGAGAAGTTAGCCAGAATAAATGAAGTTTCAAGTCTAGTGGGCCAGCCAATACCTTCCAAATTCAAGGTGTTTTTATGAAGCTGGATTTTAATTTGTTGGCAAGCTGAAGCAGTGGGACTTATTCGACTGAGTAAATTGGATTAAGGGCAGAATAGGCCCAAAGTATGTCTTGGGGAGTGCTGAGGGCTCGGCTCCCTGTGGACAACACAGCCTGCCTTCGGATTTATGCTAAGACAGCTTCCAAATTGCCCTCTTCGAAGGCTGACTTGCTTCAGGAAGTGTGGATCACTGACCCAAAAGCCTATTAACGTGTGTTTCCTGTCTTCACGCCCGTCACCTTAAAAACAACCAAGATCTAATCAGACTTTGAACTAGACCTTCAGATAGTCGGCACCAATTGATTACACTTTATTAGAATAATGGGACTAAATCCAAGCTTCATTAAAAGGAATTCCCTCTGCTTGGAACCCTTTATTCCAAAGACCTTTCAATTACAAGCCCTTATGGCACACACAGGGAATACTGCTCACTTTGATATTTTTCTCATTAGGAATTAACAGTCATTCGTTCTTATTTCCATATGCAGAACCCAGGCCCTGTCTGCTATACATAGGAAAGACTCCAAAATGCATAGCCTCCAGGCTAGGAGGACACAGGGCTGTGGGTGAATTAAGCCCCAGCCAGCTTTGTTAATGACTTAATTTGCTCCCTTCTCTGTAATTTATTTACCACTGGCCCATTGCTTTTAACGTTCACATTCACTTACATGTGTCTTCAGCCCCTTTAGGAAAAACAGCTTCCATCCCCGAATTAAAGGATGGCATTGAAGACTTCATGGGTATCTTGAGAGGCTTTCAGGGAAGAAATTTACAAAATGCCTTCCCTGGTAAGGGAGAGCTGGTAAGGAAGTAAGGCCAAGAAGTTCCATTCACGTCGCAAGTTGAGGTCAATGTGAAGATCACAGCTCCTTGAAGTTAGAAGTAAATGAAGGACTGAAAATTAAGGAAATTGTAAAGGCTTCAGTCTAGATTTATGTGACAGAGGGCAGCCTGTATTGGGTAGGCAAGCTTGTGTGTGTGTGTGGTGTGTGTGTGTGTGAGGTGTGTGGGGGGGGTGTGGGGTGTGTGTGGTGTGTGTGTGTGGTGTGGTGTGTGTGTGGTGGTGTGTGTGGGGGGGTGTGTGTGTGGTGTGTGTGTGATGGTGTATGTGTGTGGTATGTGTATGTTGTGTTTTCTGTGTGTGTGTGTGTGTGTGTGTGTGTGGTGTGTATGTATTTGCAGACAAAAAGAAAAATGGTCGCTTCCAGAAGTCCTAGTGACTGAAAGAAAAAAAAAAAAAGAAAAAAGAAAAGAAAAAAAAGAAAAAGAAAAAAGAAATGAACACAGCAGATTAAAAATGCTGTGAAAGTGAAGAACTTAATTTCCAACTGCATTTTAATTCATGGTCCAAAGTACCAAAGTATGCAAAGGTTGAATACATTCATCACAAACAGTTCTGTTTTCTCTCTTTACACCAATGAGGAATTGCAGGATTACCAATGACCTTCCTCCCAATGAAGCTCTGTAATTATGGTCATTTATTATACAACAGAGATGAATGGGTGGGATTTACATAGAATAAAAATATTATTTAACAGCTGTGTTATTGATGTGTGAAGTGTAATTTTAATTTATTTAAATGCTATAAATATATTGGTAATGTATTCTTTTCAAATTAACCTCCTGAACCACAACTGGGAAAGGTTCAATTAATATTGTACTAAAATCTATTTTCCTATGTTGTTTAAGTTGTGTACAGCTGGAAATACACATTATTGTGGTGCCTGCCTTACTTTTCAAGTGTGCTTTGCTTTTCTCCTCAATTCATGATTTCAGGTTGAAATTGAGTGCCTTTTGGAATCACTTAAAAATATTTATCTTTCTTTAAAGGGAGACTCCCTATTAAAGTTTAAAATTCTTTTTAATATAAATGTAATGATTTGGGTAAAATTCTATTTACAGTCATTGGACATATCACAATATTTTTAATATTTGTTGTTAATTTCCATTGATATGTTAAAATGGAACTAGCCTTTATGTCAACTACCCACTCTAATTTAGTTAGCATATTTAGCATAATCTCAATAAGTCTGCAAAAGAGCCTCTGACTATACATCATGTTGCCTCTTTTGGTACTGGAAGACAGCGGATGTCTATATGCAGAGATAAACTCGGGTATTTTATTTGGGGGTTTATCTTCTTTGTATTCTGTCCATTTGCCCCTGGCTGTCATTATTCCATGCTCATCGACAGAAGAGTTATAGTTTGCAAAAACCTATCAGGTAGGCTGGACACTAGATAATTGAGGTGGTGATCAGCCCCAGAGGAAGACAATTGATAGTGATGCTGTCAGAGGCTGCACCTAACAAGGTCCGTACCCTGTGTCTCCTTTAGCCTTTTCCTGGAATGGACAGAATATGGAATAACATGGACATGTCTGGTGTGCACCTGGAGCAGGCTGGCGGTGCATAATACCCCTTGTAACTGTGATAGGATGGGGGTGTCTTTCGACATTGAGGCAGGTTATTAAATAGAAGTGTGGACTATTAAAGGGATGATTTTGACCTTCAATACATTTTTATCAAAGTCAAAAAATGTTTGACACTACTGAATAGCCTGGTAGAGGCAAGGGAAATGTTTTACTGTGGACATCTCTTCTATAGTCTTCAAAACAGGAGAATTTTCAACATTTTCACTTCTGAATCTCTAGCAGCCTGTAGGGCTCCTGGTGACCAACACTGGATGGATGCTAAATGTGCTCTGACATGATATTTGAAAACAAGATAGTTGGCCAATCTTAATAAAAACTTGCAGAATGAAAAATAAATTTTGAAATTGCATTTCTAAATGATTTTAAGTTCTCCTGTGCTCTCTCTTGATTTGGTAGAGATTTCCCTAAGAGACTTTTAGGTGCACTCTCATTTTTACTAAATGCTGGGGTTTGTTGGGTGAAAGAATTTTTAGTGTCCACAGGAAAGCCCTAAAAGCAGACCCCAGGGTACCTTCTAGACTTGGCATTTAGCTCCCCAACCTCACAGGCTGTTTCCTTCAAATCCTGCTTGTCTTGTCCTACCTGTTTTTGGAACATTGAGAGACATCTCCCATCTCTCTCACATCCCCTACCTTCCCAAGAATTTTCAAGTCTAAAATACTACACATTATCACACCCTAATTGCAGTGGCAAAAACTAATGCATCCCGCTGACAATGGACTCAAACCAGAAAGAATGAAGACAGTTCTGCTTCGGCATGGCTATTAAACACCCTATAGTCTATATAAAAATATGCCAAGTTGAGGCTTAACAGTAATAAAATAGTATGGGTATTGCCTTCAATCCTGGCTGAATGAGCAATGCCCCCTGATTGGGTAATTGACAAACTACATACTGTAACACACTCCAGAATAGCCCTATGCTTTCATTATGTTGAACAATAGGTTAACTAGATAACTCTGCACTTGGCAAGATTACTTTCCACCGACTCCGAGCATCTCCTTTTCTCCACGAGCTATTCCCTATGATATTTCTGTGCTCCTCTCCCCAGCAGAGCACTTTCAAGCCCAGTTACAAGCTAGCTCAGTGGTGTTCAGCTTCGCTCTTTTACCTCCCCCCCAGGGTCAATTGCCTTTGGGAGGTAACCACTATAGATTAACAGGAAAATATACTGCCTGATTCATAGCTGATAGAGGCCTTCCAATGCTCGCTCGCTCCACTGAGACTGCCTGCCGCTCTTTCTCTCTCCATCCTGTCTGCAATTAGTAATTAGTTTTCTGTTCAGAAACAGTCTTTTTGAGAAAAATACAAGCAAAGATATGGCTTTAAAGACCTGGGTATGCCATGTACTCTTTTTCTTTTTCTTTTCTTTCTCCACACACACACACACACACACACACACACACACACACACACACACTCAGAGGTTTGAACACAGTGGCTGGTGAACTTAAGCATTTGAAGTCAAGTTAAGAATTTCCAACATCTGTTGTCTGCTCCTCATCGTCATGAATCAACAGGATTTGCGGTTCCTTGAACAAAGCCCCCAGGCCTCGCTGCCACTCCCTGCATGGTCTGGAGGTAATGCCTGCTCACTTAACAGTGGACATCCATAGATTTATAACAAAATGATATAACTATTGTCATTGGAATTGCACTGAGTTATATCCACATGGTTTTCTGTTCCACAAGCCACTCCCCTTGCGCACCATAACTCAACTCCTAAGTGACAATAATACTATCTATGAAATTTATATTCATGATTATAAATTAATTCTTTCTTTGTTCCAGACCACCAGCAGCATGGACTTGTAATTTCCAAACAGCATTTATGGCATTAACTTGGGAATACTATCCATCAAGCCTGAAGACAAATGTGGAAGACGATAGTCTCGCCTGCCGCTGGCACAAGCTGCAGTTGGGTAAAGGAGGAAAGAGAGCTGGGCAGAGAGGTGGAGGTGAGTGGCCTCTGCAGTCGGCCTTGGGAACGGACAAGAGACATTTCCCTTTAATAAACAAACAAACCCTTTACCGGTCACTTTTGTCCTGTTAATTTTGAGATTTACTGTTTATGCAGACCCGGCTACACTCCACACACTCCGTTATTTCCTGCCTGTAAACTGCCAAGGCAAATGTGACAGATTAAAAAGACAGCGGGGCGGGGAGAGGGGAGAGGTTGTGTGGGCTGGAGAGATGACTCAGTGATTAAGAGCACTAGCTGCTCTTCCAGAGGACCCAGGTTCAATTCCCAGCACTCAAGGTGGCAGCTGGCTGTGACTCCAGTCCCAAGGAACCTGACACCCTCTTCTGGCCTTTATGGGTACTGCCACACAAGTAGTATGCGGGCAAAATACCGATACATAAAATAAAATAAAGATTTTTGTTTTGTTTTGTTTTGTTTTTGACCCAGGAACAAGGAGGTTGGGTGACTTGCTGAGTCGTGGAACTAGTAGTTTTAATCCATATCCATTTATTTTAGGATGCACAGAGATAATGGAAGACATGGGTTTTTCTAGGGTAGTTTTTACCGGCATAGCCAACAAAAACCACTTTGATTTGTTTCTAATGAAATATAATCTTTGTACATAGGTAGGCTTAGTTGGACCGTTGATAAAATGTCAATAGGGGGAGCTTAACAGAATGGCATTTATGGGCCTTAACCCCCAAGGCCAAACCCACCCAAGTTGTAATCCTGAGACTTCAACTTCTGAGGAAGTCACACAGTATGCGTGGAGATGGCCCCCAGACTGGGAAAGTGGAGAGGAGGCAGGAAGAACTGGTACACACTAATGCTACATGTGGTACTGATACAGGTACATGCTCACACAGATGCACATGTATGCAAATTACGTGTTCCCATTTTGCACAGATGGGCTCCTCCATGAAACTTCGACTACTTGAACATTCTGTTACTGTGCTCAGACCTTGATGGGACCCTGTTAGGAGTGGGCAGATAAGGGAGGGGAGCATCCTGTACAGATTATCCCCTCCCTTCCTCCGGAGAGGGGCTCTCCTGCGCTCCCAAGCTTTCCTTCTCCTCCTCCTCTCTGCCAGCCGACATATCTAAAGCAAACCCCAGTACCCAGCCAGCCATCTTCAGGCTGTCAAGTGGAATCCATTGGTCTATGAGATGAATGGCTGGGTTGCTCCTTTGGAAACAGCAAGGGTTGAAGAAGCAGTAGTGTCTACAATCTCAGGTAGACACAGGTATTGCAGTTAAATAAGGATCAGGATAAACAAATAGGCAGAATAAGTGTTTATTCAGGGAGAAATAACTTACAACCTAGACAGATGAACACCAGCAAGTTCCACTGGATACTCTCCTCTCCAGTCCCGTCAGCAAGAGAGCATTTCGGGCTCCTCCTCAGACTTCCTTCCACAGGTCACTTCCGCCCCTGGCTCCACCCCACAATGGGCGTGGTCAGTACCACAGAAGGAGACAAAGTGAATATCCCACTACACACAGGTACCCAACTCAGTCCTAGTAAAGCTGTCAATGGCTAGTTACCACCAGCTCCTACCAAAGCCTCATTGTTTGCAATGTGGGGTGGACTTTTCACGTCACGATTTAATGGTCACTACCTTGGGGATGTTGTTTGGTTAGTTCATTCGCTCCTGGTGTGGATAGCTCATGGCTGTATTCACAGACGCCCACACTCAGGCTTCAAGGTGGATTTCTGGAGGTTTCCCACCAAGGGAATTGATGCTCAGACTCTAAAACCTGTTCCCATCTTCTGACCCGGTGACAACAGACACTCCGAGTTTACTGAAGCCAGGGTATGAGAAGATGTAGCTGCTGCAAATGTACGTTCCAGAACCAGCTTCCCGAACTCCAGTTCTAGTTTTGTCATTAGTCACTGTGTGTGCCTGGAAAATCTGCCTGTGCTTCAATTTCCCTGTAAAGTGTGTGCCCATCCCGTACAGTTGTGGTGAGAATTAAATGTACACATTAACCTTTTAGGTTAGGTAAACATTTAGGACAAGCAAGGACCACAGTGAGTACTCAATAAATGAGGCCAGCACCTGGTGTCTGGCAGCCTGAGACTTAGCCATTGTCATCTATCTGCCCTACAAACCCTCTACTATTCTTCCCATCACATCATCTAATAACTCTCTCTCTCCTGCCCACCACACCCCAAAGACGGTAGCTCTTCCTTTCCCTCCTACCACACCTACTGTCCACACCAGTCTTCCAACAGGACTGGACTTCCAGCCTCTCCCTTTGCCCTCTGATTTCTGCCATATTTACCCATATGTATATAATGTAAAGTACTATGCACAATGTATATTATATATAAACATATATATAAATGTATATATATATATGCTATATACATAATCTTCTACACAATGATCCTCTGTAAAAACAATAGCAAGTATAACGATTTATAGAGGTGCCTTCTGGTTATGTCCTGCATCAGGTCCTGGATTTCTTCTCTGTTCTACACTCCCTAACTCGGTGAGTATGTTCAATCAACAAGATGGGTTTGTAGGCTAACTTCTACCCACAAAGACACATGAAATGCAAGACCTAATTGCTCCCCCTTCCTGCCCAGCAGAAGAGAAGAGTGCTTCATTTCGTTCTGGAATTTGCTTAGCTTTTTGTTCAAGAGGCCTTGTGACAGCCTTGCTCCTCCTGCATTTGCCCAGCCCTGCTCCATGCCCAGCCCTCAACAGGCACCACTTCTGGGCTCTTCCTTCAAGCCCTGCCCAGGAGGAGCCTGCTCTCCTCCTTGCCTGCCTTTCCTCGATTGTGTTTCCTTCTTGTTGCTTTTCACTTTCTTCAGTTAGAAAGTTTTCAATGACAGGCTCTGTCCATCTGCTTTCCCATACTCCTCCTTGGTCTGTTTGGCTGTGACTTCGTGGCCATCACTTTGCAGCTTTAACCTCAGAGTTTCTTCCTGCATCTTCCTGCTAGCTTAGGAGATATTTGTGCATGCATATGTACACACATACAAATACATGCATACATACACACACAAACATACTCGCGTTGTCACGTGACCTGCCAGCAAGTGACCTTACTCATTATTCCCAAAACTAGGATGTCCCTGAGGACGAAAGGGTGTTGTGTCATTAATCTGCCAGGACAGCAGGTGTCAACCACACCGTCCTAGGGGAAATCCTTGCTAGCAGGCTGGGCAGCCCTTTGCTCCTTCCAGGCTTTCCCTCACCTCCTCTTTAGTCTCCACAACTGTGCTTGTCCTCTTCTCCTTTTCAAGGCCCAGCACTTGCCAAATATCCCCCATTACACCTCAGCTTCCCTCCCTACTTTCTACACCTGGCCCTCAGGTCCCCGCCCCCATATTACCCTCCCCTCCACCCAGCCACCAGCTCCTCACAGGCTCCCACTCTTGGCTTCTCTAATCCTAATCATTTCCC
The DNA here is from genome assembly GCF_943737965.1 of Phodopus roborovskii. Classification (NCBI taxonomy): domain Eukaryota; kingdom Metazoa; phylum Chordata; class Mammalia; order Rodentia; family Cricetidae; genus Phodopus; species Phodopus roborovskii. The sequence goes on along the minus strand of NW_026126447.1, from coordinate 31,269,632 downwards.
TGGACTTCATCTCAATTCTACCTGTGTGTTTGTTTCTGAGTGTCTGTCAAATACTCTTATGGAGCCTCAGGGCCATGTGTGTCCCTCTCACCTCTGTATGTGGGACAGGCTCGGGAATGCCCAACCAGCATTTGTGACATGCTTCAGTCCCTGATAGTCAGCTGGCAAGTTTACTTGAGCTCCAGTTGGATGGCAGGCTTTGTATGGGACTCTGGAAATACTTGAGATGAAAGGTCAGTGGCTAGTGACAAACAGCCTCAATGGAGAATGACTTAGGAAACAACACGGAAGACTGACACATGGAAGGGTGTCAGGATTGGGGCATGGGAAGGAAAGAGGTTCATTCACCAGAGGCTCCAGACTCTGAAAGAGAGGGAAGGCAGCAGTACATGCCAAGCTTGGAGGAAAGGGAGGAGGCAGCGAGTGATTGGTGCTTATAGAGTGGGGCTGGAAATGCAGGGCCCAGAGAGAGGAGGGGAGGCTTGGGTCATGGGCTCCCATCATGCTCTCCTTCCTTAGACCCTCTCCTTCTTTCCCTTAAATGGAGCTTTACTTTCCGGTGCCCGCCCCACCCCCATCCTGCCACCCTTGACTGTCATCTCTTCAGTGCAGGAGTAACCTCCTGACAGAAGCTCTTGTCTTCAGTGTCATGGTCATTGGAAGCAGCTCACTGCCTTGCAAAGCTCCAGGACTGTGTGCTCATGGAAAGACCCATGGCCCTGACAGAGAGAGTACGTGCAGCTGTAGAGGATAGGGTAAGGACACTGTGGACTTGAGGACCATTGCCAGAGGGCAGGATGCTCTCTTCCACAGCTGTGGTCCTGTTTTGGAACAGCAGAGGCAAGCACAGGAGTCAGGGGCTGAGACTTGCCCGCCCCTCAGAGGGGCTGAGAGTACAAAGGAACATGGAAGCTGGGCCCACTACCCCCACTGTCGGTGGCCTGGGAATTCAGACCCCCTTCCAGCACAGAAGGATGATACCGCATGACTACAACACAAGATCTCCTGGAAGGGCACTGAGGACTAAACCACTATGAATTCATCCTCCTATGGTCCACCAGGACCTGGTCCGTGCTCTGGACCAGGTCTAGCCAGCAGTGTGATATCAGAATCCAGTTGTTCTGGAGACCCTTGATGTCTGCAGGCCTTGCTGCTGGGGTGAACCAGGCCATTTACCCAGAGAGGACAGTTGTCTTGACTCTGTGAGAGCCATTCTATAGAGTAGCTATAGCAGCTCTCAGTGTGTGAAGCTCTGGCCTTGGCACCCTGCTGGGTCATTGACAGCTACACTTTCTTTGTCCTTCTTTGAAGTTTTACTTTGCTTGGGAATGTTTAAAGTACGTTTCATTGAAATACTTCTGGGGTGTGTTATATTTCAACACATATATCCAGTGCACAACAACCAGATTAAAGCAATCAGCATTTCAACCACTCCAAATGCTTACCTTTCCTAAGTCCTCTCTTCTTGTTATTTTGAAATATGTAACAAATTCTTTCTATGACAGTCACCCTGTCACTGCGTGAGAGGACACCTGCCCCTCCTCCAGCTGTCACTTTTACGCACGTGCTTTCCACTCCTCGTGACAGGCCAGGGCCTGAGAAACCAGGCAAGCTGCCAAAGCTGGCTCCATCTGGCTGTGCCTCCTACCAAGGGAGTGGCCCTCCCCGACCTTTGGCAGAATGTGTCCCTGGACTTCCATAGCCACAGGTGCCCCCCCCACTCTGCCCAGTCCGATGTGACAGGAAGAAAGTGGAACTCACTGTGGAAGGAGCCCTAGGCTCAGCCACTTTCATCCATAAAACCAGGGTGGATGCCCCTCCTCAGAGGTGTGAACTCTGCTTCAAGCTCTCTAGAAGCCCAAGGTGGCGGCGGTGTCAAGCTTCAGAGTACAGAAGGGTCATTTTGAGGGCAGGAGGGGAGAGGATGAGGGCGGTGGCCCTTGTGTTAAAATGCGGCTTCTTGGGTCCTAGCTCACAGGTCAATGAGCCCATATCTCACCCCACAGTTTGATGATTCTCTGGCGGACAGAGAGAGGAGATCAGCACCCTGGCCTAGGCTGGTGGCTGCCTGAGGGTGACAGGGATAGGAGGGAGGGAAGTTTGAAGGGAGGCTCTGGAGACTCCCCCTCGCCCAGACTCCCCCAAAACTTTCTCTGTATTTATACATTGGGGTTTTAAGTAAGATTTCAACTGAAGGAAAATTTGACAACAGAACCATTGAAATATAAGACTGGAAAGATCACAGTGCACAGACACATGTGAGAGGCTCTGAGGAGGCCACAGATGTTCCCAGGAGGACAGTGAAACCTTGGCCATACCAAGCCCTCTGGGAAGGAACTGTTCTTCAGAGCCTCATTTTCTGGATAGCATTAAAAACTTTTTATCAAATGTTAATTGTTTTGTTTGGGAATACGTTACACTCTTTCCCGTCTTTTAAAAGCGAGAGTAAGGCACATAATTAAACTGTTGTTTGAAACCTCAGGGTCACTTGTTAGATACCGTGTCACCATCCCAAAGGGCGTGAGGCCAGCCCAGAGCTTAGCCATGCCAAGCATTTTTGGTGAGCACACCCATTGCATTCTGCTGCTTTCTCTCATTTAAGCCACCATTTACATACTGTGAAGGGAGCCTGATCATTGTGTTGAAAATGGAGGGTGATAATCAGGAGGGTGAACCCCAGCCTCTGCCAGCCAGCCGAGAGCCATGGACCCCAAAGGGAGCCCCCCTGGCCTATTTTTCCTTCTGGGAGGTAAGGGGTTAGTTCAAGTGATCTCCAGAAAGGGATTGGCCGCGTGCTAGTCGCACAAGCAGAGAGCCTGTGCTCAGATGCCTCTGGTGCTGGCCACCAAAGACAGGGGGAGCCCTGAGCCACTTTCTCCATGTAAGGAAAGCACAGAAACTGGAATTTTCTGTGAAATACTGGATTTTAAAATGTGTACCACGTGGAGGGGCTGGCTCTCACGTTTTCCCACATTCCCTCTTTCGGTGTAGGAGGCCTCCTGGCTGGCAGAGACTGGAGTGAGAATCCATCCATCTCCTATGTACTTGGGGTTAGGGTAACAGATACAAATTAAGTTGCAGTAATTTGAGTTTTGTTTTTTTTTTTTTTTTTAAAGTTCGGGAAGGTAAAAGTGGCAGAGGCAGTCATTCTCCATTAGGGCGCTCGCTGCAAATTCTGTGGGGAAGCAACCTGATGGAATCCATTCCCTGGCACTGGTGGCTTGCACAAGACCAGGGCAAGGCAGCTGCCTGGGTAGACAGGCCTCAGGCCACCAACTGTCAGGGAGAAACACCCATTGGCTCTTCCTTTTCAGAGACCTCTCTGTCCCCTACCTCCCAGGGACCCCTCAGCCTTCTTGGTCCTAGACAGAAGCCAAGGCTCTGGCCTTCTCACCTGAACAGGTTTTCCTCAGAGAGGACTAGGCTCACATTATTCTCTTTCCCACAGGAGAAGGCTCTTCATCAGTGGGGTCTTGCCAGGCCTGTTGGCTCCCAGGCCCCTTGTGGCCTCTCTTCATCCCTTTCAGCCTGTTCCAAACTGAGCAGCTGGGGACTTCTGCCCAAGGGTCATATTTCCAACACTGTTTCTCTTGAGCTGACCACACTGAATTTTGTTCCCTGTGTGGTATGTGGGTGGAGAGGATTTAGGAGTGTTTGATACAGCAACCAGCATGGCCACCTTTCTATGGGAAATAATATTTACCATACTAAGTATCAAAGGGCAACAGACATGACTGTTCCCATTTTATAGATGAGGTAACTGAGGCTCTTAAAGTCCAGTTAACGTCCCAGGTCCCCACAGAGAGCACTAAGCAGTGGAGAGGAGGGCGCTCCTGCACACAGACCCCTCAGTGAGCATGCCCATGGATGGGTTAGACAATACCAGCCTGCCTCCTAGTGGCCAGGCCACTGGCTCAGCTCACTACAGGGCAGGGAGGCCGCTCCCTTCTCCTGCATTCCCAGGGGCCTGACAGCTGATTATTTCAAGAAATGGCCTTGGCCAGCCACTCTGGGACACTGAGGTCTGGGAGCAAATGGAAGCAGCTGGCTCCCATTCTCAGACCTTGTCACCTCTCACCCAAGGAGTGGCTTGGGCAGAGCCTGGGGCACACCCCTCATCCATGCTGATCAGGTGAAACACAGTGCTTATTGACTCCTTCCTGGTCAGGGACACCTGTGACCCTCACCCTACAACCTTGCCTCCCCCAGAGGCAACTGACCACAGCCACTATTCCTTATCAGTCATCTTTACAGATGCAGCATGGAAACTTGGTATTTGGGAAGTGGCCCCAGGGACAATGTAGTGATTTGCACGGTTTGTCACCTGGAATCATTTCCTTTAATTTTGTAAGTTGAGAGATGCAGAGGACAGAGCCCTTCAAACTGGCAATCCCTCCCCATTCCCACCAAATTTTTATTGTTTATTGAAATTTGCAGACAAATACTAACACACAAAAATAGATGAACTAACCCATCACTCTCCCAGTCCTAGACACCTGGCACCCTTCCTCTAAGAGGGCACATAGCTCACGCTTGTCACGCCAATTAGCTAAACAAAGGTTTGTCTCTCCTTCGCCTACAAAAGTACATTTCCCTGTTCTGAGGCTGTGTGTTGTCAGATGATGCAAGGCTCAACAGGAGCTCTCCCAGCCCTGGTGACTTTGAGTGGCAGGGACATTCTCTGCTGGGAGTGAGGAATTCTCGTGTGGTCCTGCCACCTGCTATCACCGCTTCCAGAATGATCTCAGAAACACAGGAATCCTGACTGAAAAGCAAAAGTATGACTACTAACTGCCCTACCCTACAACATGAATTTGCATATCCTTTCTCACCGCAACATATATGTTGCTTAAACATAGAAAACAATAATTTTGTGACATTTTTAGATTTTTTTATCTAAGAATAGATTTTTGTTTTGTTTTGTTTTTTAATATAATATACTTAAAAATGCACCATCCCCTCCAACCTTGATGACTTGCAGGCACACTTTGAGATACCAGCAAGCATTGCCATTCTAGGGATAGACTGCCCTGACTTGCAGAACGGGTTCTTATTGAGAAAATCATTATTGTGGAAGCCTGTGCCTGTGTCTACACATAAAATTAGGAAAGAATCAATAAAATGTGACATAAGTAACTTCTGATTTTAGCAGGTGCTGTAGTTCATAGGTAAAGATCAAACCCATCAAGTCCTCTAAATATTTGATTAGACGAGATTGATGGTCGCAGCCCCCTTCCTAAAAGTTGGTATTCTGATAACATTATCAAGAACTATGCTGAAAAATGTTTTGTGCCTAAGGGACCACAAATAAATACATGCTTAAGTGAAACTAAAGAAATTTAATTATGTGTATGAACATTTATACTAAATGGTTTCTCCGGGAAGCCAATGGGAAATTACGGCTAACAAGTGCACCAGAACAAGGTCTGTTGTTGAGGGTTATTAGCCTAATCACATAATCCAATTTCACTTCCAACCACAGTCCTGTCATTTGTCCATGTCAAAATAAAACCATTGTTAAACCTTAATGAGATCAGAAAGCGGGGAGGGGGCTGAGGACAGTGTCTGTCTTTAAAAACGGGCTTCTAACCTAACTTTCCCCCTAGTTCCAAAAACAGTTCAAACATCTGAAACTTGACTTTAAAAAGGGGGAGGGGGAATGCCTGGGAATTCAATTCACAGGCATTTTTTCTTCACAAAAGTAATCGACAAAGGGGAAGTAAACAGATTGGTTTTGCTTTCAAAATTTGGCGAGGCAAATTTGTTCCAAGGCTGAGGTGTTTCTCGCCAGCTTTAAACCCAAGGTGCATTTTTATAGCCAAGAACCAGGGCCCTGAAACGGAGTAACGGAAACGCTGACCTAGCCTTCGCTCAGCAGCACGGATGGCGCTGCTGTAATTTATGGAGAACACATTTTGGTTTTGTCAGGTTTTTAAACAGAGACTGTTATAAATTTGAAGAAGCACTGTCCTGTTAGATCTTCAAACAGCATGTGTTAGTGTTGTTATGCGTCTGTCCTACATGTAGAGTGGTGTTCATGTCTGGAGTGGCATTGCAGTGGTTGTTCATCCCAACAGTGAAAGAGAATGCCAAGCCCAGATTTGCTCTGAAAACAGCCTTCACTGATGGAATGTGTCACGGTCATTGTCAGCATGATGGCAACCAGCTATAAGGCACTGGCAAAAGGTGACCATCTTTGAGCAGAATTCTCCTCCTGCTTTCCTTGGGTGGCATAAGGTATATAACAGTTACTTGGGACACTGAGAGGTGGGTCTCATTCTAGCCAATGGGGATGGAATACTGCCCTCTAGAATCTCAGGTTTTGTAGAAAGGTATTTTTTTTTTTTGTCTTGTTTTGCTTTGTTTTTATACGTGTGTGTGTATGTATGTGTGCTTGTTCATATGCATGCACATTTTCAGGTGTCACTGGAGAACAGAGGAAGGCATCAGATTTTTTGGAGCTGAAGTTACAGGAGGTTGTGAGCCATCAAACAGGAGTGCTGGAACTGAGCTCATCCTCTGGGAAAGTGGCCGGTGATGTTAACCATTGAGCCCTCTCTCTGACCCTCAGATAAGATGATGTTTAAAGTTGTGGCTGTGGATAGTATGCATTCCAAAGACCACAACTGTAAGCAATAGGGAGAGAAGCCTTGACAATGACTCACACAGCAGCCAGCAAGGAGCTCCTTCGGCTCTTTTGTGGAGACTGCTGGATGGGGAAGAGGGAAAGAAGGGATTGTCAGAGTCTAGGGACAAACACAGATCACCTCTTCACATGGGATGGATCTCTGCAGGGTAAGGCATAGATTAGTGGGAATCCTGAAATCCAAACCATCAACCACTCTTCTATGCTCTTGGCTAAAGTTTGTGCATTGTAAGGAGGGTGACTTGTGATTCTCACGTAGGAGCTCTTGGTGATGCCTTGCCATGCCCATTACAGGCTTTGGAATGCTCTTGTTTTCCTAAGTAGTTGTCATTATTGCAAAGTAGACAGTGTGATCAACATAGAGATCTGGGACTTTTTCCCTGTCATTTCTTAAACTGAAGCCCTGGGATTTGAACTTCAAGACCCACATCATGATGTAGGAATGGCAAGTCTTGGTAAGGATCAACTAGTCCATTAGAGGAGCATGAAGAAGGGTAGAGGGAGAAGGAACAGAAGACTACGAAAAAGTTAGTCTATGACATGAATTGTGATGTGTCCCTGTCACCCTAAGAAAGGTAACCATAGAAGTCATGATACTAACACCTATAGTACAAGGCTGTGTGTCCTTGATTTCACTCTTGCGTTGAATGAGGAAGTGAGCCTTCACCATGGGGTAGTTTGCCGAGGTAAGCTTCTTTCCTAGGACAGCTCTACTCTATACCATGCTTTGGATTAGTTATTAACAGTGTTCTATCTGTGCCTAGAGTGCTGAGTCATCATGGCCAGGCAGGGTCACATGGCCAGAATTTGAACTCCGACAACAGTTTAACACCATTGTGTTGAGCATTTGCTACAAAATTTTGGGCGGGGTAAGGGGGGAGGAAGAAAGCAAAATTGAATGTGTTTATCATTGTAATTGTGTTCATAGTAGGCCGAAGGAAGCATGAATGATTAGATACAGACAAGATTCTAAAAAGAATTCTTTCTACTTTACATGTTTTCAAAACCTTCTAAAATTATAATGTATGACTTTTCTAGTGAAAATAATGTATTAAAATTTAGCCATAAACCTGTAGTAGTCCATGAATAAGTGCTGTCTGATATTATGGACTCTATCAGAAAGTCAATTCAATGAAGCCAAAAAGAAATGAAGAAGGAAGAGAAGATAAAGTCCTTTGGGCAAGAGTCATGAAACCGAGACAGGAATCTGTGACCACCCTACCTGGCCTGATGTCCCTCTGAGCTCAAAGACCATGTCCTTGAACCCCAAGAGGGTCAACTCTGAGGGAGAACACATGCCAATAGCCACAAAAAAGAGGTTCCAATCATGAAAAACATCTTATACAACTTGGGGGATTTTAAGACGGGTTGGAACTTAGATGATATGGAATTCCTGTTCTCAAGCTCAGCTAAGGTCTAGGGTGTACTGGTTACGAGGGAAAGCTGACCAGAGGATAATGTACTTCAAGTCAAAATGAGAACATATGTAAAGATAAAAGATTGCCTGACAAAGGAAAGATTGCCCCAGCATCCTTTAAACACACAGGCATTGAGTTACATATACATAATTAGCTGCGACTCAAATAAAGAAGAAAACTATCCAAATATGCATTCATCTTTATTGGCTTTTCCACTTGTCATTAAATAATTAGTAACCAGATAGCCGTCATCACATCAAGCATCACATCGTGTAAGACCTTTCTCTAAACAATCCAGTTGAAATCTAGGTGATCTATTCAGGGGCAGCGGTTTTCAAATGGGCCATTTTATAACCTAGGCACAGGTTAATCATCCTTAGCCTCCTTGGTGAGCCTTACCCAGGCTGATGCTTACTGCTGACTTCCCAGCAGCCCCTGTTTTATGGTTAGTTAATTATTCTTTACTAACATTAATGTACTCTGAAACTGGGACCATCAAACAATATACTGAAAGAGATGTCAATTCTCTTTTATTGTTGTTGAACTTTTTACCCCCCACACTTAGAACAATTTTTGTTCAGAAGAACTCTGTTGAATAGATAAATTCTATCCATTTACTTTACCTAGGGCTTTTCCTGAATGTTCAAGGGGATTAATTAGCCTCTAAAATACATGGTCCCTTGCTATAGAAGAAAATCTAAGTAAATCAGGAAATCAAAGAGGATATGGGATTGACAAAACATTAAACAAGAGTGTAGCATAGAGAGAGTGTCCACACCCTCCAGGAATTCGTGCACACTTACTGATGTGAAACTGTCAGTCTACCTCAGAACTCCTAGGACAAATGCAGTCAGAGAAATGGGATTAACTGATTAACTCATTCATTGATATATCAGATATTTACTTCACACACAAATTAGTATGTCTTTGGACTACTTTATGTTAGGATGTTTGAATTGTAAAAAGTCTGCTTGGTTACTGGCTTGACTTTCTTTGTTTAAAAAAAAAAAATGTTAAATTAATTTTGGCTTGGGGTCCGGACAGCATTTCCAACCTTTTGTGAAATGGCCCCTTTGTACTCTGTGTTCATGCAAAGTGGCAATGTCAGCACTGACAATTGTAAAAGCTGAATATTGATCAACTCTGAAAAACATTAAAGATTCCCCATGCCTTACAGTATCAAATTTTCAATCAAGATTCCATTCTTTATTTAAAAGTAACCAAGCAGATCTATCTTATTAGAATACAAATTTGTGTCCATCTTTAATAAACTGTATAAGTGCATGTATGCCAAAGTTTTGTGTTATGAGCACTCTTTTCTGTCAGCCTGGTTCAGCAGTCACCTTGCCCCAAATGTACACACAGACACTATAATAATTATAATGCTGTTGGCTGGTGACTAGGGCTTTTTATCGGCTAGCTCTGTCTTAATTATTAACCACTTTCTATCAATCTATGTATTACCACAAGACTGTGGCTTACCCAGTAATGCCAGGCATGGTGTTACTCCTCTGGCAGCATTGAGGCTTTATTCAGCAGGCTCACTCTGCCTACCTTTCCCAGAATCCTCCTCATCTTCTAGACCCACCTATCTTGCTGCTCTATTGGTCAACAGTGTTTTATTCATCAACCAATAAGATAAACATATACAAAAGGACAACCCCATCAGTTTTGTTTCAAAATAAATTTCCTTACGATTTATTATCAGCATGTTTTGATGTGTGTGCCTAACTTCACATGCCTCTTAACCCAGGATCCTCTAAAAGCCTAGTGGGGACAGAGTTGAGAAATCCTGCATTAGCTCACTGTTGTTAATGGCTGAACACAAACTTACATCCAGGGCTGGAAAATCAGATTCAGACAAAGAACACCCATCAACTCATTTTTGTTGGTCACAGCTTAGGCCTGAATATTGTTTGTGTACCTCGTGGTGTGTTGAAATTTAATCCTCACTGTGAAGAATTAAAAGAGCAAAAATCTAACCTGATTGTGGTATTCAGACATGGGGTATAATTAGGGTTAGAGAAGGTCACATGGATAGAGCCTCTGTGACTGAATTTTGGTGTCATTGTAAGGAAAAAGGCCACTAGACAGATACATGTCCTCATACACACTCCCTGTCACTGCCTATGTTGCTTCAGAACTTTGCCAGCAAGAAGTCTATAAACCAATGCTGCCACATGACTGAGGACTTCCAGAACCATAAGCTACCATAAACTTCTCTGTATAAAGAATAAAGACTCAGATATTTCATTATAGTAAGAGAAACAAACTAATTCAAACCATTGAAGTAGTTCCTCAAATACAATCTCATTCAGGAAACAGATAAAGCAGAGTAGAAGTCACAGTCCTCACGTCCATTCCTTCCTTTCCATTTGCTCTTACTCTCAACCTCACAGCAGCCATGTAGAGCTTCAGAAGGGTCCAAGGGACCCTGAGAATCTAGACAAAAATCTGGAATTATATGAGTCGTGGTTAACTAGGCACTCATAAGAAACACAAGTTTTTCTAGTATTGAGCAGAGAAACCCATAGGTCTTCCCAAAGAGAAGTGTAAAAGCAGTATTAAGGGCAAAGGACTGGGTAGCAGGGGCTGTGAGAATGAGATATGGTGCCCCCAGCCACTCCATTCTCAGATCTGGCTTAATCTAGGAGCAGTGGTTCTCAACCTATGGGTCACGACCCCCTTGGGGTCACATATCAGGTATTTACATTATGATTCATACTAGTAGCAAAATTTTGGGTATGAAGTAGCCACAAAATGATTTTATGGTTGGGGATCACCACAGCATGAGGAACTAACTGTATTAAAGGGTCACAGCATTAGGAAGGTTGAGAGCCCCTGTGGGAAAGCCTGGGCCAAGCTGTGCAAACTAGTTTTGTTCACTGTGACACAAACTAGAGTCCTTTGGGAAGAGGAGAATCTCAACTGAGAAAATGCCAACATACACACACATGGGCCTGTGGATAAGCTTGTGGGCCTTTTTTTTTTTTTTGGTTGATAATTGGTGTGGGAAGGTCTAGCTCACTGGGGCAGTGCCATCTCTGGACTGATGGCTCTAGCTGGAAGAAAGTAGGTTGAAGGAGCCATGAGGACCAAGTCAGAAAGCTCCATTCCTCCATGGATTCCGAATCAGCCTCTGTAGTCCAGGTTGCTGGCCTGTTAGAGTTTCTGCCCTGACTTCCCTTGGCATTGGTGTCTGACCTAAAAGGTGTGAGCTGAAACACATGCCTTCTGCCTCAAGATGGTTTGGGTCTGATTGAAGTACTACTAAGTACCAGTTAGGGCTTCTACTGTATGGAAAGCAGACGACAGCAGAGCTGTTGGAGTAGAAGCTCATGTCCTCAAGTCCATTCCCCCCTCTTGTTCCTGTAGAAACCCCAACTCAGATAGGAGCCTGGCCTGTGCTTTCTTTCCTGACAAGTCTCCTTCCATTGAGCTCTGCTTCAGCTGCAGAGGGGACAGCTGCACAGGAACCTTCTCTTGGGAGCAGGTACCTCCCCCTCCAAAGATTTCCATCACACACTTGTTTGGCCTGCAAATAAATTGGCAACGCAGCTGAATTTAATCTTTTGATTCCCCCTCGAGAACAAATTTCTACAAGCCATTCCCATGTAGACAAAAAGATTTTGTCTCACTAAACCTGTTTATTGACCAAAACTGTCGCCTCTGCTCTGACCACTGACCTTATCTGAACATTCAAATCTATTACAGAGCGCAAGTTCAAATGATTTTGGTGCCCTCTGGAAGCCCTGTTTTCATAGTGAGCTGATTACGAATGACAATATTATAAGGGCTTTAATTGAGATTCTCCAAACAATTTGCACCCTGGATTTACAAACCTAATATATTACGAAGTGTGATGCTGCTGATGGTGGGGTTTTTGGTTGTTGGCTTTGTTTTGTTTTTTTGTTTGTTTGTATTATGGATAAGTTGGCCATGCTTTACAAAAACTACCATTTCTCCTAGCCTTCCTCAAGCCAAATAATCCTTAACCAAAGTCTGAAACATGAAAACCTTTCGAATTCCAATGCAAACCACAGCTCTGAGAGTTCAGGACTCTCTACTCACCCATCCCCCTCAGAAGCCCAGCAGCTCTGCTTACCACCCTAGCACCCTCTGCAAAAGGAGAGACTGTCCTCCACTCTTCCCATGGAAGAGTACAGGTTCTGATAGCTTGTGCAGCCTTGGGCAAACCACTAACTTCCTCTTCACCTGATCTTCCAGTAATCAAGACAGGATAAAATAATTTTACGTGCAACTCACAGAATTGATGTTTGAAGAGAATTAATTAGTTGATGTCAAAGGTTTAAAAAAAATCAAAAGGAGTGCCTGAAAATGTAAGCTGTCTTTATTCGACATATTTTTTTTTTTTAAATAACAGAGCTTCAGCTGAATGAATTGCCAATAGTATGAAGGGCTAGGACTTATACATATGTACCAGCGAACTAGGTGCTTCTATGAACCCTGTTTCATAGACAGGTAAACAGAGGCACACCTCTGCTATTCTCAAAGACTGCCAGTTCAGACATAGGCAGATTTTACTGGATTCCCAGCCTCACCCTTAAGCTCCTTCTACCCCTCTACCCTCCAACTTCAAACCACCCCCAGCCCCTCACCTCAGCAAAGATGCAAGAAGCCAGTTGTCTCCAATGGCTTCAGAGCCTTGGTTGGTGGGGAAGCCTAGACAGCATTGGTTTTTCCTTGTCCTTGTCTGGAAACTGGAAACCTGGCTGACCTGTGCAAACATAGGAAGCCTTTTATCAGTGTGAACCTGTCCATTTCATCTGACTTTGTCTAATCTTTGGTGACTGATGTGACTGAAAAACTAGCTCATGAACAAGAAGATGCTGTGAGGCATAAGATAATACTAATAAGAAGAAGATAATAATAGCTTTTAAGAAAATAGAAGCTAGTGAGTCAGAGGGATGTAGTCAAAGGGACTGCTAACTTCTCCCTTGCACTAACTAATACAGCCAGTGGCAGGAAGTAGAATGAATGAATGAATGAATGAATGAATGAATGAATGAATGAATGAATGAACGTCTTTTTCTGCATGTGCTTCGAGGGACCAGTTGTACCGAGCAATACAGGGCAGTTTTGCTCTCGGTTCTTGACTCTGGTAAAATGAAGTACGGCCATTCCAAATCAGGTGTAAAGTCCAGCCCTGAAAGAAATGGCCTGTCCGAGTGCTAATATTTCAGAATCTCTAAGTTGAAAACTCACTGCAGGTAATTTATAGCCCAGATTGGCTGAGTTCCCCTCCAAGACAGTGCATTTAATCAAAGTTAACTGGTGAAAATTATGAACCCTCTTAATTGAGCTCTCCTATGGTGGGCTTTCAGGGCAGGCCGTGTGAGCACCACGGAAAACAACAAAATGAATAAACCACACTTTCCTCAGGTTCCATTTTCAAATACGACGTCTGGAATGAAGAGCTGGGATCTCCAGGCGGTGATCTTCATGCATAGTATAGTGTTTGTCCTGAATTTCATTGCTTTGAAAAAGAGGCATGAAAAGTCTTGATTTAGTTGGCATTTAATGTGATTTTTATAGAACTTCTGTGATATAATCAGTCGCAATGGGAATCGGTGGGGAAACTTACGGAGCAGTAAACCCATAGCTATTGTTCTCTCTGTGCTCTGATTGGCTTGCTGGGTATACACAGCTGAAAAATCCCAGTTCATATACACCTACTCTATTTGTAGACACCCATAATGATTGAGTGCGGGCCAGCACCATCCCCTCTTCCAGCCCGGCAGCCAGTCAGGATGCAGGGAAGACAATAGGTATGTTGGAACAGCAACAAAGAATGTGGGGCTGTAAATCACCTTCCATTTCTGCATAGCTGGGAATAGTAACACAAAAGCTATAGGCAAGTATATTAATGCCTCCTGCTCTCCATAAATGAAGAGCTGTGCACAGCAATGCACTCTTGATTGTTATTCCAAGATAGCTTTTTCAGCATTAGATTCTCTGCTTTATTTTTTTAAAGCAAAATATGTATTTTGCTCTTATTTGGAAGCAATGTCTCCCCTTTTGTTGGAGCCCATAAGCATCTCTTTCCAGCAGATCAACACATTGTCTTTGCTGCAGGGTGATGGACTGGTGATGTGTTCAGAACTCAGAGGTGCACAGTTCCTGGAGCCCTTAGTGATGTCAGAAAGGTCTCATAAACAACTGGGGACTTCCCTTCATCTAGTCAATTCAAATTTGCAAATTACCAGAACTATGTGGAGATATAAAATGAAACGTAGTAACAACATATTACATCTACATGTCTTTAAATATGCTTACCCATGCATTTAATTTAGACTAAATGAAGTAGTTATACGCAACCAAAACATCAGTGGTTATTAAAAACAAATTTGTGGAGGATTAGCAGCTGTGTGGTCTGTCAATCTCTACCTATGCCAGACTCCTTCGTTCTCAATAATGTTTTTAATTGTTCACTTGTATTTGTTAAGATAATATAATCATCTGAGTATTTCCATGAAGTGAGACTGGGTAGGGTACTTTTTGGATTTTGGATAAGCCCTGATTGATCTGTTATTAAACTGCATAAAATTGGCTCCAGAGTCTATTTACACCAACTGAATGTTTGTCCCATTCTCTATGCGTCGGTTGGAACAAGGCTAACAAGGCTGCCATATGTGCTCTAAGCTGTGCACCAAGAGGATAAATTTGCTATTGTTGTTGACAATCAGCAAATATGTCAATGTTTAGCAAAGGTCAAAATACTTGTATTCAGTTTCTTTTCTTCCTTTATCTTCCAATAATTATGAAAGGGCTACATGAGTGGGGGAAAGAATGAGAAACAATTTGCTATACCTGAAGTTTCTCTTTTGAATGGCTAGGGAGATTAATTCACTTGACTAAAACCGCTTCATTACTACCCCAGCTACCCAAAAATGAAACATCACGTATGGTACCATGTTTACCCCACAGGTCATAATACTATAGTGATCACAGCAGGGCTGGGCTTGATTACAGAAAACGAGACCCCAGCTGATGCTCCCAAACACCCCTGTCTGCCAAGCAGCTATCTGGGTGCTATAATTGTGTTTACCTATTACCATGCCTTTATCTCATTACTTAGGACTTCTGAGATGCTATAAAAGGAGACAGAATTCTGGAAGATCCTGGAAGCTCTTACCAGTGAATGCTGTGTTTAGGGAGACCTTCCCCTGCATCCTTAGAACAAATCATTTATGCCTTCCTCCACCTGCATTTTATAGCGTATTCTCAAAGCCCTCACCAATGGCAGAGGCAGAGAAGCACTGTTCCTCCCAGGGCCACCGCCTTAGCTCCATCTTCTGTCTTGGGATGCATGATGGATGAATCTGTGGCTTGGGAACTCTTGCCTCATCCACTTGTGTCTGGCTTCTTATGGGTTTTGTTTTATGATGACGTGTTTACCCTTCTTCCAGTTGGTCACTGGTAATAATTGTTATTATTAGTTGAATGTTCAGTGTTTGTTAAACCTTGCTATGTTCTCATTTAATCTTTATAGCCAACTGAAAGGTAGGTAATGACAAGATCAAGCACACTGAGTGATTTTGGGGTACCAGGCACAGCTCAGGAAACTTCTGTTCTCAATTTCATAGATTCATACCAACAGCCAGAGTTTGATATTGCTATCAACGCCATTTTAAGATGAAGAAACTTAAGCCCAGAAGCGTTCCCAACACCACAAAGTTAGTTCACAGAAGATCTGTGTGATGAGATATTATTTATGATTTCTTACAGCTTGCCTGAGGATTTAGAGAGCAAAGTCAGTCACAAGCTATAGAAGCCAGGCACACATCTCTAATCCCAGCAGCCAGAAGCTGGAAAGTGGTAGTACACACCTTTAATCCTAGGATTAAGAGGTAGACAGATCTCTCTGAGTTCAAGGCCACCCAGGGATACATGAGATTGAATCAGTCTAAAAGAGTAACATCACACCCACAGTGGAATGTGGCCTATCAGCAAGAAAGAACATTCGCTCCTGTCAACCACTAACATTTAGGCCATGTTTGTTATGCCACTGCAGAGCAAGAGCTGACAGTGCAGAACAGAACAGAAGGTTGTGCTCACTCATGAAGGTCTGAGGTGACAAGTCCTCCAGGAAATGTTCAAGACCCTCACGTCTTTCTCTTGGATCAGACTCCTCTCTCCTTCCTGCTCCTAGGCACTTTGCCATTTTGCCTGTTTCCCTTACACCTTCCGTTTACCACAGGTTCACTTGTCCACTTTTATCTGCATACCTGTGTATTTTTTCCTCCCGCAACAGAAACATCTTTGTTTTGTTTTATTGTCTGTTTTGTTTTGTTAAGGGCACGTCCATGGCAGTGTTCCTGACTGTCTGGAATGTGACATGTGGCAGATAGCAAGGCGTGTTTAATTGACTAGGTGACTGCAAAGGTCCAGCCAGGAAAGGAGCCTGGAGTGGAACTGAACAGTTCATATTTTCCTGACTCTTGCAGTACAACACAGAATGCAAGCTGATGCAGAAACTGCAACTTAATGCATGCATCTGGCCGGTACATGAGGAATAAGGAGGAATCAACCAGGTTGATTTACACAAGAAATACAGTGTTATCGCTGAAAGTGACTGAACCATAGCCAAAGGGTCTGGATTCTATTTCTGACTTGGCTACTGGCCAAGTATTTTACTTTGGGGAGTTAGATCCTCGTATCCTTGGTTTTCTACATAGATGATAAAACTGTACTCTGAAATTTATTAGAACAGTCGACAAACATACATACCTGTGACAGAAGCCCGGAAAATCAGCTTGTTCCATTCTTTCTGTGAGAGATCCCAGAGTCTGTCTCCTTCCAGGAAGCTAAAATGGAATCACGTTGAAGCATCACTCAACTTTGGGGGGAATTACTGTTTTGTGTAACTTTTGACAGGTATGATTTTCATTAACAAAATCCAAAACTGAACATTTAATATTTAGTTACCAGACTATTTTAAAATTAAGACTTCCTTTCATTTCCTTTACGTGCCAGGCAAAGTTAATCCTTCCTGTGGATTCTCTTGGGTCTCTGTTGTATCTCCTTACATGTAAATTGATTACAGGTCTTTATCCCAAATCAGTCTGTGACCTCTGCACTACATCAAAACAATAAACGGAGCTACACATTCAAGAATAACTCTAATAAGGTAGTTAGTAACTTTGAGTTCTACAACTCAAAAGGGATTCAGTTTTCCACAAAACTGTATGGAATCAATAGTACCTCATTTGCTACCAATGAACATTGGTTGGGTGACTAGTGAACCTCATATTTATATTTCTGTACAAAGCTATGTAGTAGCTTGTTCTAAAATGCATCCCACTCTCCTGTCCTCTTTCATTGAGAAGATAATAGCATGTCATGTCATTTTCTCTCTTTTTCCAGGCCCTGGGGGTGAAGTTGAGTCACCAGGAATAAAGGACAGAACACCCAGACCTCAGACCCTGCTCTCTTGTTCAAAATTGACTCTATCTTTTATAGGTCTCCTGACCTTGAGCTTAATTTTGTTGTTATTTTTTTTTTAAACTTCAGGCTCCTTATCTATAAAAGAGGGATGCCATTGCCTCCCTTGCAGTTTCAAAGTTTGCAAGTAGCTTGTGAACTGCCTAGGATCATCTCACACACACTAGGTGCTCAGCCAGACAAAGTCATCATACTTTGAGGTAGACAGTGATGTCCTCAGAAGACAGTCTGTAGACCTTATTGCCTTTTAATTAAACGGGGCCTGTCTTCTGTACTTCTGGTTATTTCTCTTTCATCGTGCTCTATCTGCTCCCAGCTAAGGCTACCAGTTGTCGGTTCTAATGGCCATCAATAAGAAATGACAGCCGCCTCGTCTTGCTGTCAGACTGCTACCAACTAACTTTCTGCTTCAAATCTGCTTGAAATTGTATGTCAAATGGAATAAATAATACCTAGAGGAACCCAAAGACACCTCCTAATGGACACGAGAATGTCATTTAGTGCATGGGTCTTGTTGCAGCTATGGTGGGGACTCAATCTCTCTTCCTACTTATTACAGTTTCCAAGGGCTGGAATCATTGGCTAGGTAATAAATAGACTGACAAGCAAGACTCTGCTCAGCCTCTTTACAGAAAAGTACCTGGAAACCACGTCCTTGGGAACCACGCTCCTGGGAACCACACCTCTGGGAACCACGCCTCTGGCTGAGATAACAGAGACACAAGACAAAGTTCCTCCTAAAAAGTGACTCTGCTGTCCTTGCTTTACCTCTGAAGAGATGTCCTTTGGCTGTGTTTGCAGTGAG
Organism: Phodopus roborovskii; assembly: GCF_943737965.1. Lineage (NCBI taxonomy): Eukaryota > Metazoa > Chordata > Mammalia > Rodentia > Cricetidae > Phodopus > Phodopus roborovskii. The sequence continues at coordinate 31,251,298 of NW_026126447.1, read as the reverse complement.
AAGGGCACTGGGACCAAGAGGCTAGTGTTTCCAGTTCTGTTCACTTTTCCTCTCTGGTCTTGGTTCCCTAATCTAAAAAGTGAAGCATCCAGCAGTGTGATCTGTGAGCTGCTTGCTCTATGAATCCGGTCAAGGTACCCAGACTCCTACTTGGCAATAACTGCAGGGTGTCTGAGAACAGACTCCTCTTTATGGCTTTGGCCTTCATGGTTTCCTCTAACTGGAGGATGTCGGTTGGTAGCCAAATTCTTAGCACCATTTTCTATGTCTTTACTATTTCTTTTTATAATGATTTTGTCCTTAATTTGGACTTATTTCAAGGAGAAAGATGATAACTATTTAAAAGTAATGGGATATTTTAATCTGGGCTGGAAAGCCTGTTCCTTGAGAATGGCTTAATTAACATTTCCAGGTTCATAACATTTTCATTTATTCATCTTTTTGTTTTTAAATGGTTTTTTAAGTTTTCCAGAGACAGTGATCTCGTGTTCCTAAAGGATTATCAGGAAGAGGGGAGGTCTTCTGGGATCTGCATTCTTATTAGCTTTAAGATTCACATTAGGGAAAAAGGGAGCTCTAGCCGAATAGGTCCACCATACTAATAAAAGAGAGACAGAACGTTAGTTCCACACAGGATGATGTGATCAGGTTGCCAAGTGAAAAGCAGATCCAGTGACCATGACCTTGGAAAGGGACAGACTCCTGCCCTGGGTTCACTCTTCAGAGAGGCTCATGTCTTAGCTTCAGTAACAGGTATGCCTGGCATGCTGGTAACAGTGCCCAGTGCTGCTAGGGTGGCTCCATGGAGGGGACAGAACTCCTGGTCAGGATGACAGAGGCACAAACACACAAGTGGCCTGTGATGAGTCAAGAACAGCAGACTCCATAAACTGGGCTGAGAAAGAAACCCGCCTCGGCTAGTGCTAGGCACAGGGCTGAAGGCCCCAATTCACTTAAGTGTAAGTCAGGGGCCTGACCTCCAGCCCTGTGCTACTGACAACCACAAGCCTATTCTTGGATTTTTGAACAAGGAATTCCATCTATTGGGTTCTGTTTCCATGAGGGCAGAATGGAGCCATCAATAGGAGTCCAGTGTCCTTTGGGAAAAAGAGTTGTAGTGACAGGTGCACTGGCTGAACATAACCCATTGCCTGCCTTCGACAAAGCTATGACTGTAGCCTTTGCTGTTTGCCTTAATAGCAAGCACTACCTACCACTTTGGGAAATGCTTTAGGCCTGCCTCCATCATGGTTTTCGGCAATTCTGTAACGAATGAGGAGGATGAGACCATTTGCTCAGTGTACCGTGGCCTTCAGATTGGATCTGTGAAGTCCTTCCTCTGAGAGGGACAGAACAGGGGAGGCACCCGGGACTTTCAGTGTGGTATGGCTTCTTACCAGGCTCTTGGCAGAAGAAAGCACTGTATGGGCTAGTTAGCCCAAAATTGATCATGTCTAGAAAACGAGCCAGTTTTATTTTTAAGGGCAGGTAATGTGTTCGGAGGCTGTTTCTGGCATCACAAGCCAAACACATATGTGCTCCAGTCATCTCGGGGCACTAGATAATTAAAATGCCTACTGTTTATTAGCTGTAGTGCCTGATACATTCTCCTCATAGGGGAGTTTAAGGGTTAAACCATCCCAACATGCCTCACTCCCAATTTATAAAATGGGAAATCTTCCATAAATCAAAAGTTACAAACAGACTTTGTAATGTCATAACTCTTGTGACGGTTCTCGCCTTGATTGATTCCTATACATACATTCTGGCTGATTACCATAATGTGCTCTCTTGTGGGACAATTGGCGCCGGATGGGGAGAGGAAAGCAGGCAGGGAAGTAAATAACAAATGGACCTGGCTCCTCCTCATCGAGAGTGATTTTGCTCCTGTGTTCCATCATATCAACTGGGAGAGAGAGTCGTAGGGTTTAGGCAATCAATTACAGATATGTGTAGAGGCAGACACAATCATTTCACTGATTGTCACTGGTCTCGAGCAGTGACACCGAGAAGTGATCCGTCACTCGATTTTCCCTGACACCCCTAGAAAGATGGCAGACACTTGTAGACTAACAGGCCTCTGGATTGGGTAGTTGGAAGATTGAAAAATCGCTGTGTTTCAAACTTATCCAAACCTTTAAGTACCTCTCTTGCTAAGATTTCATATCTTTCTTGCAAACATTTAGAAAGATTACCAATAGACTAATGACATCATGCCAGGGGAGACTCACTGTCTCTTGCCACTCAATGGATGGCGTTGCTGGATCCTGCGGAGGATCTGGACAGGTAGAGTGAGAATAAAACAGGTATGGCCTTCCAAGACTAGGACCATGGCAGACACATCCAATGTGCCATCGGCTGGGGCAATGGCTAGAGGAGCCCCAGGGAAACAGATCAGCTGTGCTACTGCTCTACCCACATTTCACAGCTCCCACCTGATTGGCTGCTATGGAGGCCTGACCTAGTCCCCTCTCACTCCATAGGGTCCTCCTGAGCATCCCAGCATCTGTTGTGGGCTTCTTCTCTGCCTACACTCAGGGATGGTAACCTTCCTTCCATGTGTTGGTTCATGAAAGCATGCATAGCCTGTCTTTCTTTCTGTTTAAAATGGAAACAGCAGCCAGATATGATGACTCAAACCCATACTTACAGGGGGTGGAGACAGGTTCAGTGTCATCGTAGGTTCCATAGGGAACTTTTTGTCTCAAAAACAAGAGTATTAGCTGCTCCTCCAGAGCATCTGAGTTCAGTTTTTCATAATTTCCTGGAACTCCAGCTCCAGGGGATCTGATGCCCTCTTCTGGCCTCTATAGTAACTGCATTAACATGTGTACACACACACACACACACACACACACACACACACACACACACACAGAAGTAATACAACTAAAACATACAAGGGTTAAGATCATAGTTAGTAGTCTTGGAAGGAGCAGTTCTCCCTAGATACCAACTAGATACCAAATGGTTGTCTGTTGTTATATATGAGTGACCTTCTAAACGAATGAAATGTTATTGAAAACCTTGACTTGGCCATTTAACACTTAGGGCACTACTGTGTGCTATATTTAAGGAGTAGCAGCCCCAAGGCAAATTTTTAATTTTAATTTTTATTATTTTATGTGTTTGAATGTTTTGCTTATACATATATCTGTGCATCACTTGCATGCCTGGTGTGCACAGAGGTCAGAAGAGGGCATCAGTTCCCCTGGAGCTGCTGTTATAGATAGCTGTGAGCTGCCACATGGGTGCTGAGAATCAAACCCTGGTCCTTTGCGAGAGCAGCCAATTTTTTTAACCACTGAGCCATCTCTTCAGCCATGTGGTGTGTGTGTGTGTGTGTGTGTGTGTGTGTGTGTGTGTGTGTGTGTGTGTTTCTTCCTGAGGCTAGACCGTAAACTTTCTTGCAAGTGACCTCTGGCAGAAGGTACACTCACATTGCCTGTGTAAAACAAAAAACAGTGTACCACCTGCAGCCTGAAATGGGCTTCTGGAATTCCTGCACTTGCTAGCTGTGGAGGCTGAAGGTCAGCAAAGGCTCTTCTTTAAAACTTCCAACCTGTAAAGTCTTCAGGGAAGGGGCCAGGAAGGCCTGGAGACAGCCTCTCAACCTGCTGCTTCCATTTCTCTAGTCTCAGAGCCAGCCACCCAGGCGTTATCCCTTCCCTCAGCATATTTTCTCTTGGCACTGGAGGATCTAAAACAGACCCGGCCCAGTCGCAGACTTCACCTTGTAAATCATCGAGAAATACGATGACCTTCTGCAGAAATGATGCTCTACTTTTCAAAGTTCATCCACTTCTGAACTAAATCAGGGGTGACAGTCCATGTTCGACTGGGCTCTTCAAACCGCTTGACCCCAAGCCCCCTTAAATCCTTGCGCTCATCACTGGCAGTCCCCCTATGAACTTCCCAGCAGGTACAGAAAGTCCCTCTTACTGACTGTTCACATTGGTACATGTTCCACTTTTTAAAAAGCTTGGGCCAGGTACTTGAAAATGATTTAAAATAATTACTAATGGTCCCATGCACTTCATACACCTCAAAGAGTTTTGTGGTCATTACTTACTTTTGTCCTCTAGAAAAGACCCTGAAAGTCACTGGATACCCTAAGGCCAGAGAAACAACAGTACTAAGGGGTTCCATCAAGGTCACCCACCATGGGCAAGGCTGTCTATTGGACTTATACTGTGGTAATCTTGCCTAGTGGAAATAAGGGGCTGCAGAAAAGTCATATCAGTACCAACAATAATAATTGCTATGATCTCCTGAGCACATAAGAGGAGCTGATGCCAGGCCTTTCATCCAGGGTACTGCATTTGACATACCCAGCCCTCTGAGTTTCCTTACTAAATCCATGAACTTTCAGAACCTCTCTTTATGTTATCGAGCGCCAGCCTGGTCATCTTCCAGAACATTCCGGACAGCAAATGAGTTGCCTGCAGAGTTGGAAAACTTAGGTCAAAATCTGGGCATTGTCAAAGCATTGAGTGAGCAGCTGCAGGAACCCTTGGAAAAAAAATCTTTAAACAAGTACAGAAGTCTCATAAAATGCTATGGACCCAGAAAATGATTTCATAAGTTATTTTGATGGCAAAAAATGTATGAAACAGAATTGACTAATTCATAAATAACTCCACCGTCTCATCTATTATTTCTCACATCATAACTTACAATGGGATAATTGTTTCTAATTCTGCTGAGTATTTTCTCATGCTTTTTCAGTACCCTTGGTAAATCTTATTAGTTGGGTAACTCCTAAGACATTTATAACTTTCTTCTGTGGTAATGAGAACGAGTAAATATTAATAGCTATTTGTTTTTAGTACAACGCAGCATTAATTTCACCACTGGGAATGCTTTTTTTTTTTTTTTTAATTTCTCATCTCTGGAAAAAGAGGCTGAAATCCCACCCCCACTCCAAAGGCTTATAGAACAAACAACAACAAGGAAACTGTGTGTCCTGTGGTCTTATACAAATCTCAACTTACATTTTATTTACTATGTACATTACTGCAAACCAATATGAACCATAACTCCATTTAGATGATAATAATCAAATTATCCAACCTGGGATAGCATGTTTTATAGATTTTGGTCTAAATTTAATATAAAAATGCACTACTCCTTGTTTGGAGGAGTTTATTAAGGGTTAGCAAAGAAAAAGCTTTTTCAATAGTCTATAACTCTCTAATGGCCTTTTTCAAATAAAATGGGAAAGAATTTGAAAAGAAACCTGTATCAGTGAGCTGCAATTGTAACATTACAGTACAGGTCCATAAATCTTGACATGCTCAGGAGATTGCCTAAACCAGCAATACAATCTGTCCAAACCTCATTGTCTCCACGACCAGCCAGCCTCATTTTAAGAAATGTATGTGGTCTTCAACCTAATTTTATCACCTTCATTTGTAAACTAGTCAATCAATCAAAGCATCCTGGGAGTCTAAATAGAAAAAGGAGTGCATTTTCATGCATTCTGGGCGACACAGTAAAAAATTAATCTCCACTTGATCAGACATTTCTTGCCCTCATCTCAATAGACCATCATTAGGGTCAGCAATGTGTATTAAAAACAGAGTCATCACAAACAGTTCACCAGCTGGAGTGTGCAAGCTGCTTGCCCTTTTCTCAGAAACATTCCTCCTCGGTGTGAGCCTGAATATGTTCCCTAGATTCATCTGGAAGGAAGTGGGCTGGAAATAAAGACTAAGAAAATGCCGGCAACCCTAGGAAACCCCGACTGTTTCCCAAGTGCCTAGATTGGGGACTCCCTCCAAGGGAGACTGTGATGACAGAAAAATATTTTTCCAATACACATTCAGAAAAATTTGGTCCGGCCATGCCTTATACATTGATGGTGAGGTCAGGAGCTTGCCTGGGGCAGGACAGATAACTCTAGGGCACAGACAGACAGCGTGCCGGGGCTCAGACTGGAGGTATCATGACTACTCAGCATCTCCCCCTCAGGCCAGGTCTTTGAGATTTTTTTCTGTACTTCGGGCACTGGCCTCTGTTCTGGGTGAGGTCTCAATAGAAGTAAAAACCAGCCTTTTCCAGGCAGTTTTTTTACTATCTGAGTCATTAGGAATATTTGCCAAAAGAAGGCGGTTGCTTAACAGAAAGATTTCATTTTCTTACCATTAACCTGGGCTCCATCGTTGGCATCTCTCTTTGCCTCACACCCATGTTCAATGCATCAGGAAGCCTGCATGACTTTACATTGAGGATTCAACCAGACCATGACTAGTTCTCAGTGCCTATGCTGTCACTGGGCTCTTTGAAAGACCAACATCCACAACAGTGGTTCTCAACCTGTGGGTTGTGACCCCTTTGTAGGACAGAACCTCTGATCTACAGTTTATCTTAAACTAAGTAGCACTTCTTAGATCAGTGGTTCTCAATCCTCCTAATTCTGCCGCCCTTTAATACAAGTTCCTCATGTTATGGTGACCCCAACCATAAAATTATTTTTATTAATCCTTCAGAAACTGTAATTTTGCCACTGTTATGAATCAAAATGTAAATATCTGTGTTTTCCAATGATCTTAGAAGATCCTGTGAAAGGGTCATCTATCCCCCACAAGGGGTTGTGACCCACAGGTTGAGAATCACTGACTTAGATCTTCTAAAATAGAACAAAAAATATAAATAATTCTAGTGTTCTACTCCACCTCCAGATGCATTCATCTCTTTCAGATAAACAGCCATTGTCCTAAGGTGGGCTAAAGCTAGGAGAATGATACTGGGAACCAAATCTTCCCCCATAATTACTCAGTTCATGAGTCTAATGTCACAGCCAGCATAGCCAAGGAACTTATCATCAAATCCCTTACTGTACTTTCTTTTGGTACTTAGACAGGTCACAGAACTCTTACGTCCTCCATGTGCGGTTGAGATGACCTCCCATAAGCCATTTGACCACCTGGGACCATCCCTGGCACTCAGAAATGTCTTCTTCCTCCCCCTGCTTTCCAGTCCTAAGCCCACTGAAAAGTGATCCGCGTATTTGGCAAGAGTCCTTAAACACAAAAAGGTCCTACTTTAGGATATCAAGGGGACAGATGGCTTCCCAGTCCCCACAAACTCATGACATGGGCAGCTGTCTTCTTTTGATCTGTATTTTACAAAAGAAGAGGGGATATCTTTCTATGTGTTTTGGGCTTTTTGACTCCTGCTTTTTTATTTTATTTTATTTCACTCCTTTGTACTGTTGGTTGATTAGTCTTCTTTGATTTACAAAAGCTCATTGCATATTGAGCCATACATGATGTGAATATTTCATGCAGGCTATTTTTGTCTATGGCATTTTTGTGATATAAAAAGTCTTAGTCTTGGGGCTGAAGGGTTGGTTCAGCCAGTAAAAGCATATACTGCTCTTGTGAGGACCCAAGTTCAGTTTAAAGCACCCACATAAAGTGGCTCACATCTTCTAGGAACTGAAGCTCAAGGGAATCCTATGCCCTCCGGTCTTGGTGGGTACCCTCACTCCATGGACATCCTCACATATGCACATACCCACTCCCAGACACACATACATACACATTTTTTTTTTAATTTTTAAAATTTCTTAGCTGTTCCTCAACCATTTTTTAGGATTGTGAACTTGGCTCCATTTGAAAATTTCACTGTAAAATACTGGTACCTTCTCATTATTCTTACTTCATTAGCAAAGAAAGGAAGAAAGAAAGGAAGAAAAAAAAGAAGGAAGGAAGGAAGAAATAATCCAATCCTGCCATTGATGCGACCAACCCTCCCCTACCAATCAAGGAAATAAACCATCTGGAAGCAAGGCCATGGGTCCCATTGAACATTTCATCAGGTGTCAGCCTTTCCTCAAAAATTGGTAGCATCAGGGATGACTGTGCAGCCTGAGATAAGTTAAGATAGCTGGCCATGTTTCATCAGGATACAGGGTTGGGGAAGGGCAACCAGGAGCCCCAATGCTCCAGAAGGATTTCCCAGAACCAAACCCCAGAAATGCTGATGCAGAAGACTCACCATTATAGAGGAATATGAATGACCATCTCTACTGTTCAACTCTCAACAAAGTAACACCCTAGATCTTCACACAGTCCTTCCTTTCCGAAAAGATGGAGACAAGAAGATCACAAGATACCTTAGGACTTTTATCAGTGATCCAAGAGCATCTTCTGCCAGGCATGGTACATATCTATAATCTCAGGTATGTGGGAGGTGAGGCAGGAGGACAGAAAGTTGGAGGCCAGAGTGGGCAGTTTTAAGTGCAATACCTGGTGGACCTCTGATAAGAGGGCTTCCTCTCTTCTCCCTTCTTCCTTTTCTCCCACAGGGGATCATTCTAGATAGAGAAAAAGATAAGCACACACACACATTCACACACACACACATATATATATTTAAATATGTTTACCATAATATATATTATAATATATATATATATATATATATATATATATATATAAAGAAATGCTGCTAGAACTATCAAGAATCATTCACGAATATTAAGAAGCAGGTTTTGTTGACCCAAATGGAAGTGGTACAAGACCTAAGGAAGACTATTTACCTGTCCCTCAGCCCAAAAGGTCAAGGGTTTAACCCAGCACATTTCCACAGGAAAAGGATATTTCAGAAAAGGTCAGCTCAGCACAGCAGTGACTCAGGTAAGGGGAGAACAATGGCTCCTTGGTGTCTTCCAACCCTGCTCTGTGAACTCATCCACATGGACCAAGAGCTTCGGGAGGGATTCAGGTCTGTGCCACACACAGACAGAATTGTCCTTGGAACTATTCTCTAAGTGAAACAACTATTTGTGTAGCACTTACTTTGTATTAGGTGGTCAGTAACCAGGAGGGAACTTAAAGCTCAGGGGAAGATTGCATAGGCCCTGCACAAACACCGCAGCATCTTTAATGAGACTTGGATATCTGAGAATCTACTATTATGATGGGGAGACTACCAGAACCAATTACCCTCAAGAATCAAAGGGCAATTATGTTTTTATAAGTCACAAACTAATAACTTTTATGAATAATTACTAGCCGGACAGAAAAAAAATATACATGAAAAAGTTTGAACCAAACAGCTACACCAAAATAACATTTGAAGTCAAACCTTTATTTTTTAGTTAAGGAAATAGAATCCTTTGACCCATATACACCAGTCCCGTTTTACAAATGTTTCTAATCAATGACATTAAGCTTAAAAATAAAAACATATTTCATCACATATAGCTTAAAAAATAATCCTATAATTAATAGGTGAAAAACAGAGAGAAAGATTGCTGAAGATTAAGATTAAGCCCCGCAGAAGCGAATGTTCTAACTGGAAATTGGTTTAATTAATAGCACATTTTACATAATGATTACAGTGTAATTGCGCTGACTAGCAGAGTGTCATTAAATATATCCATGCTCCTTTACAACACCCTAAGGCTAAAAATAATGAGTTACATTGAAAATCACTGTGCAACAGGTTCATAAATAACATTTAAGCCTATACAAGGCGAATACTTATAAATAATAAATATTTGCCTTTTGTAATTGAAGGAAAAATGACAGCCTTCTTTTGCTACCACCTCATAGATTGCCATGTTATAATGCTGGAAAGATTTTTTTCCCCTTGCTTTCTCTAGAAGATCTTGAATAATTTATTCAAATGCTAATATTCCACGTAGTCTGACTTTGAGGAACAAATATTCCTACATAAAGAATAAATGCCAAGATGCTTATTACCTCTCGCACTTCGCTTTCCACCACGCATCCCCCAAAACCTCTGCCGTCCATTACACCTGTCACATGAAGTTAGTGGCCAAATTTTCTTGCAAGGAGGCGGCATTTTTCTTTAGCTAAAAATTACCCCTTCTCCCAAAATGTTCATCAAGGCCAGGGCACAGTGGGATGGCTGTTGGCTCGTGGATTTGGAAGAGGAGAAAGGAGCCTGGAAGCTAGCTAGCAGCCATTCTCCACACCCTCCTTGATATCTGATAACATGGATAGGACAGTTCATGCTCGCAGAGACCCAGGCCTTCAAATGGCCAATGTCGCAGCCATCATCTTCATCTTCTCTGCTCCAAAAGAAGTCTCATTCCTCTGAGAGGGCAAAAGGCCACGGGTAAGGCAGCCTCTGATGAGGCTTCCTGAGTTTCCCCAAGGATGGCCCTAGCACAGCCTCTGTCTGAGGATGATGAACTAAGCCAAAACAAGAACACAAGAGGGGACAGAGGTGGCCTCCACTGTCCTGGAAGACTGCGGGAGAAAGCCCTTCCACTGAATGACAAGTTAGTCGCACATCTTAGCTCCCGAAAGCCTAACAGCACCCTTCATATCTGGGATGGCAGCTCTTGCTAGAGGCCAGGAGACAGAGAGGTTAGAGTAGAAAGGGCTTTGGCTCCAGCCAGACCTGTTTCACAACTGAGTCTACCAGTTGCTACTGGTGCGATGCCGGGCAAGTGTACAAACAACACTGCTTTTGAAAACAACTTCTGAGCTAAAGGAGCCTCAGTTTCCTAATCTGTGAAATAGGACAATAGTCTCTGCTTCCTAAGAGTGTTATGAGAACTAAATTTTAAAAAAAAAAAAAGTAAGTATGCCATGAGACACCAACCACTCTGCCCTAAGATACTGATTGCAGGCCCCATGCCTCTGACTGTAGACGGGACATGCTGCTCTGGTCTCAGAGTCCTAGCAGGTGCCTTTGTCTGCTACTATCTTCTTGCCTGCACAAGGAGTGTGTCTGCTTTCAGCCTCCTCAGGGATGTTTCATGGCAAGTCCTCACACTAGGTCAGGCTCTCCCTCACAGTGCCCTACCCCACGCTTACACGGCCTTCTCATTCCCTGAAGTTATATTTTGCAATGATCAGGTGAATCGTTTCTATTAGTAAACTGTATTTGTCAATGCAGGCAGCAACCAAAGCTGTTCAGGCTCATAGGAAGTCTTACCCAGGTCCTCAGTAAGCAACTGGAGAAAGAAAGGAAAGGAGTTAAGAAGAGAAGAAGTACAGAGAGGAAAGGAGATGGCGAGATGGCAGACAGGGAAGGGGAGAGGAAGAAGGGGACAGAAAAGGGATCATTGCATCATCAAGCATCAAGATAGCAGAAAACACACTACTTCTCAGTAACAGGATATGATTCTCCACTCCGTGTCTTCCTAAGTCAGCGTTTCTCAACCTGTGGCTTGTGACCCCCCACGTTGGAGGCCACCTATCAGATAACCTGCATATCAGATAATTACATTATGATTCATAACAGTAGCAAAATTACAGCTGTGAAATAGCAACGAAATAATTTTATGCTTGGGGTGGGGTCACCACAACATGAGGAACTGCATTAAAGGGTCGCGGCACTAAGAAGGCTGAGAACCACTGTCCTAAGCCATGATTTCTATCATCTCAGATACACAAATGAGATTGGCTGAACAACATCCCAGAGCAGTGCCCAAGCAAAGGCATGGGGGGGGGCAGGGGAAGCTGTAGTTACTCTTCCTGGGTCCTCTTGGGCTTTGAGACATGCAGTGATTGTGATTTGCTCTTCCCTGGTGAATAGCAGAAGGCAGAGCAGGACTCCAGCTGGGTCCTGGTGTGATGGTCACAGGAGGTGGGGAAGCATGGAGCTGGGTGGTTTTTTTTTTTTTCCCTCCTGGCAGCAGTGAGGCCATTAAGAGAGTGAATTTACTGTTTGGTTTTGCCTGTTCTCCATTCCTCACAGAGGTTCAGTCCCAAATTGCTAAACCTCCATTCAACAGTTAAATTAAACATAACTAACTTTGTTGATATTATTTCACAGCCGAATAACTTGATGTTCATACTCCTCGTGTGTTCAATAAGTAAGGAGCTCAGACACATTTTTAAGTTTCAGCTTGTGATGGATTCTGCTGAGGTAAACCTGTGTTTCACAGGCTTCTGCTCAGCTGAGACGGGGGTGTACCGTAAAAATAAGCTTCAGAGCTGTAATTCCGATGGGCCCCCCACAGCCTGGGAACATCCCTCTTTCTCTCCTCCTCTGCCTCCTCCCCCTCCTCCTCCAGCAACCTTCGAGTACGCCCTCACCTCGCACTCAAGCAAAGAGACAAGAAGGTAAGCCTGTCTCTGCAGCATGGTGGCGGGCAGCTGAGGGGGAAGGCAGCGTACCTCTCACCCTCGGCTCTTGCTCCTGCCATGCACTGTCCATCTTCTGACTTGGCAGGGAGTGAGAAGCAAATGTTTGAGTTGAACAAGCAAACAGCATGGGTGGAGCAGGCATTGGACAAGTCCCGGGGTAAATGCTAGGGACACGGTGGTGAAACCGGGTTAGTCTGAGAGGTGGTGAAACCGGGCAGCAACAACAATGCCATGAAGTACTCCCTCTATACCTGAGGCATTTGCAAGGGGCTCTGAGCTTGGGACACTATCAATGTGAATAAGGCGGTTGGAAAAGAAGGGGACAAGGTCTCACAAAAGCCAACAAGAACCACTGAGCCAGACACACTGCTGAAGACTTACATATTTCAAGTCTCACAGCACTGTGGAGTAACTGCACTTACGTCAATTGTATAAGCCAGAAGGCCAAGACCAGAGAACTCCACAAGATCACAAAATGCCAAGGCCGAGCCTGGATTCCAGAGCCACAGCCTCCAACAGGAAGTCTGCTTTCCCTGTCTCCAGGCAGCGGCCTCTGCACATTTACTTTACAGGCTGAGGGAGAGCATTTCAACAATGGCTTAAAATTATCCTTCAGTAGCTTGGGAGATGGCTCAGCAATTAGGAGAATGTGTTGTACTCAAAGAGGACCCATGTTTGGTTCCTGGTACCCCCATGGTAGCACACAACTGTTAACGTCAGCTCCAGGGGAATCCTACACGCCTCAACACTCATGTGTGCATGCACGCGTGCTCACACACACATACACACTCACACACACAATTTAAAATAATAAAAATAGTTTAGGGAAATGGCTTAGTGGGGAAGGTGCCTGCTGTTTAACACCTGGGAGCTATTATAGGGTGGAAGGAGAAACTCACTCTCAAATATGGTTCTCTGACTTCCACACATGTGCCATGGTGTGTGTAGATCCCCCTCAAAGTAAATAAGTAAATGTAAATAATACTAATAACAAATCCCGAAAAACACTACCCTACAGTTAATACCGAGACTTACAATTGACTGAAGTGGAGTTCTCAGCCATCAATGGGACATCTATACCCCATGCCATCCCATAAAGCTGAGGAACATCATAGAAGAGAGAATGGAAAGATTGTAAGAGCCAGAGGTTTAGGAAGACCGGGGCAAACATTGACTTCTAGACAGGACCCCTGCACTCACGCACTTGCCACAGCTGTGACCTGCACAAGACTGGCCCAAGATCAAGTCAGTCAACTTTCCAGCACAGACTGGGGATGGGCACACAAGCCTCCATCTCTGGCTGAGGAGCAGCTGACAACTGCAGTCCCTGGTAGGTTAACCATGCTACAGTGGATAGTCCCACACCCATGCATACATGAGAAGCACTAATTGGACTCAATGGGTTATTAAAAAGAGATTAAAAGTGGACCTGAAGTTGAGATCCAGGAGGAGGCTGGGAGGGAGAGTGGGGGGCGGGTAACTATGATAAAGATATATGGATATGTGAAGCTCTCAAAGAATTAATTTAAAATACTGTATCAGGGTGGTTCAGTGGCTCTGCGGGTGAAGGTGCTTGCCACCAAGCCTGACAATCTGAGTATAATCCCTGAAATCCACACACAAAGTAAGTAAATCAAATAAATAAACAAATTTTAGTTAAAGGTTTTCCTAAAGTATTCCTAGGAAATGTTAGTTGCAAACTAACTTAAGAGATAAAAACCAGGAGATACAAGGTAAATATATACATACATATATATCAAAATAGTAAGTCAGCTGGGTCTTCTCAGGGCTTGGGACCGAATCCAGGAAAGCAGTGTTCTTGGAGAAAATCCTGCCTCCTACATCTCCCCTTCTCTGGCTGTGTTCTTTTAGTTACATCCCTTCCTCTTTCCAGGCCACCTTTGTCACTACTTCCAGAAAAGCAGAGAAGGCCAGCTGCTGTTTATACTCAGTCCCAGAAACCTCCACATCCCAAAGCACATTCCTGAGGATGCAATCTGGCTGCATCTCCAGTGTAAACTGGATCAGCTGGCCTCATTTTAAATAACACAGCACAGATAAAAGGCATATAAAGCACAGACATGAGCATTGATAGTTCATAATCAGTGCACTTGACACAATAGGTGTCTTAGTTTGCATTCTGTTACTGTGACCATGGTGAAACACCATGACCAAAAGCAATTTGGGGAGGAAAGGGTGTATTTCATCTTAGCTTCTAGTTCATCATGAAGGGAAATCAGAGAAATTCATGGCAGGAACTGAGGCAGAATTGCTGACTGGCTCACCCAGCCTGCTTGTATACACCACGCAGGACCACCTGCCCAGCGGTGACACCATCCACAGTGGACTGGGTCCTCCCATGTCAATCACTAAGCAGAAAGTGCCCCACAGATTTGCATTGTCTCAGTTGAGGTTCACACTTTCCAGATGACGCCAACTCAGGTCAAGCTGACAACACACCAGTTTTGCTTTCATCACAATATCTCCCAGGGAAAGCTTACTAAATGCATTGCATCCTTTCTCTGAACCTATGCTAGATAACAGCAGTCTAAAACACAAAGTCCTGGACCGCTGCTGCCGTTTCCTCATCCACCTGCCACGATGTGGTCCGCTAGACCTTTGCAATATGAAATGACCTCAGTATGCCTCACTGTCCTCACACATGACGGTAGTTTGTAAATGTTGACATAAACTAACATTGATCACTCACAAAGGTAAACACCAGCACCAAGGCTTTGCCTGTCCTAGAATGGGTCACCAAATACAGCCCCTGGACATGGCTTGTTTCCTTTTGCTTATCAATTCCTTCTCATCATAGAGTGAACCCCTTCCAGGGCTATGTACCCACCACTGAGAGGTGCTCCATCAGCTACAGGGTTCTCATTCCCATGATCCTCTAGTCCTGGCCTGGTGAGCTTGAACAGGCTCTAGACTTCAGCAATGTTTTGTAGCCTTTGGGGATCCTATTCTTGCATTGCTGTGACAGTCTACAAAGCCTTTTGAAGGCAAAAAAGCCTCTCTTGTCAGAATTAACCTTTGGGTTGGACACCAAAAATAATTTTGCATTCACTCTAATAGTCTGGGCTTGAAAAGAGAGATGGGTGGGTGTGGCTTATTTCAGTGCCTTCATTCTCAAGACCTAGAAGACTAGCACTGAGATGAGATGAGCCTTGGTACTTTAACCCTTTGTCTTCCTTCTCCTCTGTCTCTATGCAGCCATTTTAAGTGTATGAACTGAATCTTAGCTGACTAACTAATTCCTCGAGGAAATATGCCACTAGCTCATCAGGCCTCTTCATCTCACTTTTTCGGCAGCCCCTGGACATAACTTGTCCTTCAAATGACTGGACTTCCTGTTGTACTTTGCAAAGCCTTGGTGAATTTGGGAATTCGGTGTCCTTGCTGTGGCTCATTTTGAGCCCTATCCCATAGGAAACCATGATATCCCGAAGTCATACCTGAGTTTTCTCATCCCACTGGCACTGGACATCGATGCCACCACCCAGCTACAGGAGCTTATGTATCCTGAAGCCCAGAGTGACCCTGACCCTCTGCTTTTGTGACAAAGCAGAAAAGCAGCCCTTCTCTAGCAACACTCTGAACAGGTCATCTGGAACTCTGAGGCCTACCAATGCCACACACTATCCCTTCTGGGAGTGCTCTGTGCACCCTGAGCATCCAGAAGAGCCGTGATGGGCTAGCCATCTCTGTAACACACAGTGGGAGGCTCCACACCTGCACAGCCACACTTGACAGCACAAAGACACACTGCTGTCCCCTCACCCCAGGTAACTGCCACTCACTCCCCCCTAGTGAATCCGAGGTCCCGACATAGACAAGGACAGCAGTGCAGCGGAGGCAGGCAGAGAGCCGGCATTAAAGAGATCTCTGCCCCGTTTGTTCTCTGACTGGGCAGCGATCTGGTTTCCGGTCTCATATCTCTATTTCCGAGCACATATGCCCGTGATATTGGTTCTTCCCCACCTCAGCCTAACCATGACTAAACAGGTTGATGAATGCCATGCATCCCGTCAGCACGCGTGCATATTTTTAGATATAATTCACTTTTGATCTGTGCCCTTGTGCAGTGGCGAATGAAAACAGTTAAGGTTTCTTCCACTGTCTGCCTTTCAATGTATTAAACAGCTCTGCTGTCAATAGATTATATTCTTGTACAATGATAATAGCCCCCAAAACTAAGAGGCCTTGTCAGGAATTGCAGTTGTCACAGTGTGATGGGAATGATTCTACTTGGGGTTCGTCTGCCGCACAATCATCTCATAATCTGGATATACATCACAGCCTGACATGTAAATTTCCTGGTACTCTGCTTTCATTTCCAGAGGCAGCAATCAAATGAAAACCACTCAACCTCACCCAAATGTATAAATAATTTTCATTCAAACATATTAACAGTCAAAATATGGGAATTTATCACAGAGTGCTAGGCCTTTTAAGAAGCAATAAAGACTTTACTTTTTAAGCATATTTCTCCTTAGAAAAGTAATATGAATGGTAACTCGCAATTTAAAAAAAAAAATCGCATTTCAAAGTCCACGCAGAAACCACCTAATCTGCCAACTTCAGGATGGACGTGTTTTGCCACAGATTTGATGCTTGGAGGAAAAGAGCTGAGAGAAATATTGGGTAAGAGAATTGCATGTGGATTAATAATCACCTACATGAAATGCCAGTATGTAAAAATGTGAATTTATTTCCTCTTCACTGACCAAACCTGCTATGCATCCAGAGCAGAGCACTTCTTAAATGTAAATCCTGGATCCAGCAGTGCTTTGGAGAACAGAAAAACGATGCTTTTCTCTCTGAGAAGCACTGGCCTTTGATTGACAGCAACCCTCTTAAAAAGAACAACTGAACTCCGGTCGTGGACTTGGCAAAACCGCCTGGGAAATGGAGAAACTGTTCCCAGTGGAAGGGAAAGTACTTGCCTCTGGGGCTCCACACTGAAGTCCAGGCAGGGAGCAGGAGTCGGTTTGCTCTGTGGCCTGGCTCCGGGTGAGGGTGGGATGGCCTTGGGACCTGTTCATGAGAGAGAAGAGCTGTTCATCACTGGAGGTGAGCAGCCCACTGCCCACCATAGATGCAGACTTCCTCTGAGCCTGACCATCAGATGGAGGCACTCAAGACAGGACTTGACCAAAAATGCACTATGCTGACCATTGTACCAGAGAGCGGATATGGCAGACTGGCACAATTGATTCCACAGTCCAGCCACCTGTGTCTTCAGAAGGTGACATTTGTAAAAGACTACATCCTGCCTCTGACTAAAAGGCTGTTGTGGAGGGGACAGTTGAAAAGTAGAGTGGTCAGGAAGAATGGGTGGAGAGGATGGGTTGGGGATAAAAGGCAGTCTACTTGCTCATCAATGACTGCGTCGCAAGTTTCTCCTTCCTCACTTTAAAATTTTATGCCCCTTCCTCCTCACCCCCCACTACCCTCATCATGTGCAAAAACTGCTAAGATGACAGTTTTCCCCATTTCTCCAGAAAGTGTGTCTGCAGAAGTAGAAGCACCATAACCCGGGGTACAGCAAGCTCAGCCATTTGAAATAAAACTTTGCAGTACTAATGTTTTTGTAACTGCTTTCATATTGTAATGATATTTTTCCAAGCACTGGTTTTATTTGATCTTAAATACCTTTTTGGGAAAGTCCAGTGAGCTGACTCTAATAAAATCATGCTATTGAAAAAAGGTTTAAGTAGAATGTTCAGAATAAATTACAAAATTGCATGCAAGAATACCAGCTAGTGCTGCAATAAAAAGCTGGAAATGAGTATTCTTGCAATATATTTTAAAGAAGTAGTATACTTTTTCTGTCCCCCTTTTTTTTTTTTTCATTGAATGTTTTCTAACAGGATGCCTCCATGTTGAGAGAGGAAGGGGGGGCCGCATACCAAATGAACAAACTGCAGGGGAAAAAAAAATCACATTTGAGAGGGGGAAAAAACCTGACTGGGGGGGGGGGTATAGAATATATTTCATTTCATTTTCAATAACTGTTGGGAGATAATAGGAAATGTAATTTCCTTTCATTTGCTGTGCCAAAATACTTAAATTACATCACACTTACCCTGTCATGGTTCTCTCTACCATATTCTGGATCCTTTAATGGATTTCTCTTCCCTTATATATGCCAAAGGAGCTGCAAGGGTATTATCAACACAGAGACTGCAGGTTTGTGTGGGAGCCAGCTGGCAGGTCTGGGTGTGGGCAAGTGCATGTCTGGCTTTTTATGGCGAAGCAGAGAAAGGCCCCCATGAAGGGTGGTGAGGGCACTTTCTGAATATTCTCAAAATCCTGAGCCCCGAAGCACCCACTTCAGTGCCCACCCATTAGCCCTCCCTCCCTATAAGAGAGTCTCACAGAAATTGGGTGCAGAAAGAGGAGGAGGAGTCACGTGCACTGTCTCCCACCAGGCACTGATACTTCCACTTGAGAGCGTGTGCTTTGGCCACTGAATCAAGCATGGAGCTCTGGGGTCTATAAGAAATAATGCTTATGTAAATCAAATTAATTTACAAATCCCAGTCCACTTCTCTTCCCTCGATGTCAGACAGAAGCAAGCATTCTCATCCTGTGCAGAGAAGTCTGGACATAGCAAAGGTGGCTGCGGAGAGACGAGGAAGATCTGGACAGAGAAGTCACTTGGTTCTTGTCCACTATTCCTCCTCCTTGTCCTCCCCCCTTCCTGATTGACCTTGATCCTGTTCAACAGCTTCTGACACACATAGCCATGCGTCTCAGGAAAAGCTGGCCCTCTGCTTTCTTCGTGTGTGTGTGTGTGTGTGTGTGTGTGTGTGTGTGTGTGTGTGTGTGCTCATATGTGTACATATACATACATGTGGGTGAATGTGTGCACATGTGTGGGCACATGCATGTATCGACCAGGGGTCAATGTTGGGTGCCTTCCTCAATCACTCTCTACCTTGTTTTTGGAGACAGGATTTCTCACCAAACCTGGAGTTCACTAGCTGACTAGGGTGGCTGACCAGTAAATTCAGCGACCTACCTGTCTCTGCTTACCCAGCACTGGCACCATGCTCAGATTTTAATGTGGTTTTGGGTATTCAAACTCAAGACTCAAACTTAGGATATACTTTTCCGACTGAACCCTACCCCAGCCTACCACATATAAGGGTGATGCACAGTCAGTTCTTGATGACTTAACAAACACCATAGATGGATGATTTCAACAACCCAAACATCCAGAGCTGGGGAGGCCCAAATTAGGGTTAGTTAGTGTCCACTGAAATCACTGTTCCTGTTACAGTCACCTTCTTTCTGTGTGCTCACATAGCCTTTCTGAGAGAGAGAGGGAGGAAGGAAGAGGGAAAAGGAGGAAGGAAGGAAGAGAGGGAGGGAGAAAAGGAGGAAGGGACCGAGGGAGGAAGAAAGAGAGAATCTTCCTATTTTCATGAGGCCACCAATCCTAATGGGTTACAGCTTTACTTTCATGATTTCATTTAGTTTCTATCACTTTTTTGATGCTTAATCTCACCAACCAACCAGATAAGATCTAGATTACGTGGGAGATGATCCTCTGGACATGCCTGTGAGCGATTATCTTGATTAGGTTAACTGAGATAGGAATACCTGCCCACTGCAGGTAGCAGTAATCTCCAGGATTGGAACATGAACTGTGCAAAGAATAGACAGTAAGCTGAGCCCAGGTTTGTGCAAGGTGGTCATCAGTCTGCAACCCTCACAGCTTCATGGAGCTCCCAAGATCTATCACACGATGCAATTCGCCTTAAATTGGGAGCCTAAATATGCCCTTTACACCCGAGTTTCTTGTCAAGATGTTTACCCCAACAACAGGAAGAGACTAAGGCTACCACTAAATGCAACCACAGCAGGGCCTAACACAGATTATGGAGGACGCAGTCAAGTTCTTAGCGGGCAGCGGAAACAGATCAAGGAGCATCCTTTGCCACTGTTGTGGTTTAAGCAAGACGTGTCCCCCATCGGCTCGTGTATTTGAGCATGTGGTCCCCTGTTGGTGGTGCTGTTAGGGAAGGTTAAGGAACCTCTAGGAAGTAGAGTCTTGCTGGAGGAAGTACGTCACTGAGTGTGTCTTTGAGGTTACATAGCCTGGCTCCACCTTATGCCCTTTCTCCCTATGATCCCTGTGTGCATATCAGCCAGTCTCGTGCTCCTGCTGCCATGCCTTCTTCCCCATGTTGATGCCATCCCTTTACAACTGTAAGCCAAAATAAGCCCTTTCTCCTCTAAGCTGCTTTTTGGGTAATTCTGTCGTAGCAACAGAAAGATAACTAAGACAGCCACTGCTGAGCCTTGGAAAAGGCCTGGGCTTTTGACCATCGAAGTGGAGAGAAACCTGCAAAGAAGAGTTTTCTTGCCAACCATAGAGACACTGTCTGATTGTAACCCTGAAGTATAGTAGATATCCACCTACCAGTCAAAGCACGAAAACAGCGTCAAAGAAGCAGGAAACAACACCTAGTTAGTTCTTTGGGGGCTCCAAGCAATATGACTTCATAATTTTGGAGGTTAGGAGCTGGAAATCAAAATGTCAGCAAGGCCATGAATTTGGTTTTCATTTCTTTCTTCATTTGGATGTTTGATATAGATAGATAGATGATGGATGGATGGATGGATGGATGGATGGATGGAGGGATATCTATAAAGAGGGGGGGTTTAAGTTTGAATTCTGTATTCTTTCCAGACCTGGCGCTTGCCTGAAATCCACACTCTTGCTTGTCTGTGAAATGTGTCACTCCAGTAATGCAGCCATCTTTCCTTTTGCTTTCTCACACTGTCTTCTCTCCACATGTGTCTGTCTTTGTGCCCATGGTTCTCTTTTGTATAAGGATACTGTTCATGTTGGTTCCGAGACAACTTTATCTCATTAGCTCTATAAAAATTCTATTTCCGGCTGGAAAAATGGATCAGCATGTAAAGGGACTTCCCAGCAAGCCCTGACAGCCTAGGTTCACTCCCTGAGACCCATATGTTGGAACAAGAGAACCGACTCCCACAAGTTATCCTTTAGTCTCCATGTACACACTCTGGGCCACAAATGCCAGCATACATGCATACATTCACACACACGCGTGTGCGTGCGTGCACACACACACACACACACGAATTTAAGTATAATAAATATTATATGCCCATATACATTTACATTCTGAGACACTGAGAATTAGAATTGATTGTTTATATTTGGGGAAGCACAGTACAACCCATAAAACCACCTCAAATTTAGGCAGGTAGCAAGGTTGCACTGATCTTAGGGTCTGATGGCGTTGCTGAGCCTCTGACTTATCCAACCTGAGACCTATCCTGCCTCAGGACTTGCTGATGCTCCTGTCATGTGAGAACATCTTTCTGTATTGTTCACGTCACTTTGTACTACAGTTTCTGTTGCTTGTAGCTAAATGCATCTTCATTAATGCAACAGATACCAAAGGAAGGGATAAGTCCAAATCTACCATTTAATAACCATTCACTTTGCAGGGAGCACCTATGCTCTGTTAAATATCTTTATCTCTAAATGGAGCCACATGCTATGTCAGTTATCACAAAAATTAAGTAAGACCGTGGACAGTGCACGTGGGAGCATCATATAGTAAAGGCACTCAATTTGCTACTGTTCTGCTCCTTTGAAAAATTACTCTGGTGTCTTTGGAAGAGTAAAAGCAATACCATAACATATCGTTGTAAAGGGGCTAGTGAGAACCAGCAGTTCTAGTTGGATATATATTACATTTCAAAATAGATCTATGTCTTCTACTTGGGCAATTCTGTACTCCATTAGGCCGCTTTGAGGCCTCTCTGAAAGCCAGCATTTGTAGGAGGCCATTGGGAGACTGGTTGAAGGCCTGGGCTCTGGCACCTCCCCTTTCTATGTGTGTCATGGGCAACTTGTTGAACCTCTCCATACCTTGAATTCTTTACAATGGAAAATGATGGTGGCGATAATGGTGACTGAAGAGGAGTCCAAAGACACAGGGGGATTAGCAAGTATCTGCTGTGTAAGACATCATGTTCAAATGTACTCTCATTTCTTTCTGGAATCATAACAATGTGTTTCAAACCTCAGTGCACACAGGACTCAAGACACTTTACTGGAAATACAGACTCCACAGACAGACACCCCACCCCCAACCAGGAGTTCTGAGATGCAATCTGAGCAGTCACTCCAGGTGTTCCTGAGTTCCTGCCCCTTCTCTTTGCCTCAAATTCTGTTAGTGAGTGGCAGCCAGGAGACTTGGGGGTGAGTGCTACCTGCCGTCTTGAAGGTACATGTTTTTCTCATTCTATCAATTACTATGGAAGCTTCTAGAAGGCAGAGATGACATCACCTCTCTCTCTTTCCCCTTCTATACATCTAGTATAGTACTTTGCTCACAGCAATTCAAAGACATTAATGTCGTAGATTGAAATAACCTTTTGTTGGCATAGAAACCTCCACAGTTGAGTCGGAGAGAGAAAAGAGATGGGTGTCTGTGCAAAAGGGCACTGGGCTCCGCTCCCTGTGCAGTGACTCTGAGAGATTCTGTAGGGGACAGCTGTCCTGAGCCAATGCTGGCACCCAACTCTGTTTTAGTAAGTCCCATTTAAAGCGAAACTTAGTGAACATGGAACCCCAGGGAGTCCATGCTGGCTTCTGCCGTTCTGGGACACAGTCCCCTGAGCCCATACCTCGAGAGAGGGAAATACAAAATGATATACTGTATTTGGACTTATTCTTTCTGGGTTGCCCAACCAATTAAGCACAGCTCTTTCAGGGAAACTTTAATGGAGGACTCTACATGGTAGCTTTGTAAATCCATTGGCGCTGAACGACATGTCCTGTTGGGGCCTGGAGAGGTGGCTCAGTGGAGAGATGGTTAAGAGCTCTGACCACTCTTCCCAAGGACCTGGGTTTAATTTCCAGCACCCACATGGCAGCTCACAGCTGCCTGTAATTTCAGTTCCAGGGAACCTGGCACCCTTGGCAAAACATCACTGCACATAAAATAAAGATAAATAAAAAATTTAAAAGCATGCACTGCAAGAAGGGAATGCCAATATGGGCTGGTTGCTCTTCATGAACTACATAACTATGTTCTCAAAATTCACTTAATTTGTGTTTACTTATCGCCCTTCTATGTCAAGTCAGCAAAAGGAAAAAAAACCAGCTAATTTTGTACACTTATCAAGATATGCATACTACATCTTCCCTAGTCAGACTGGGAAGCTGCTGGAAGGACTGCACTGGCATGATCAGGCACATAATAAGTACGACTTAACACACAAGCCCTTGTTAATTTTACTGATGCTATCTATTCGTGGTGGGGTTTCTCTCTCTCTCTAAATACTCAATTGAATGTTTCTTCGTTTTTTTTACTTGTGTTTTACAATAACTTTGTGATGTTATTGTGATTTCAAAAATCTAAGTTGTTCAACTTGGAAGTTTCTGCATTGTATCACCCTGGGCAGTCACAAATGAAAACCACTCATCTCTGACAGCACCACCTAGCGGCTCTGAGAGAGAGTGACAGCGAAGACCGTCTTCTGCAGCTGCCTCCTGTGCACTCACTTAGTAGAAGAAGGTGTGATCGTGGTACAGTTCAAAACTCTCACCTATCCTACAGCATGGCCTACCAATAACTGGCATGCTTCGTTTCCGTCCCCTCTCTGGGCTTTCATTTCTTTCATGATAGAATTTCCAAGTTTGTTGTGACGCTCAGATACTTTGTTCCCACAGAAACACAACACAGAAATGCAATCAGATCTCTAATGCACATACACACAAAATATAAGGTTTCAGAAACACCACTAATGTTGTAAAATCAGCAGGCAAAGACGTTTAATAGTATAAAAACATGCCTTTAATCCCAGCATCTTTCCATAGGGCCTGAGTGCTCGCTGGCTTTCTTGTATGTCTGTCTCACTGCCCTCAGCCTCTCTCTGTCTTGTTTTTGTTAGCATTATGAACTCGGGATTTTAATAACTTCTGGTGGGTTTTAATAGATTATAGTTACTACCTTTATGGATGTTTGTTCTGGCTTAGCCTGTTCATGTGAGTTTAAGTACTGTGACAATTTGTGACAAACTCAATTGGTGTATTCCCTGTCCCTAAGCTGGAACGATTTGGCTGGGACTCCCTAGTTCCTCTTTGTAAGACAGTGCCATGATTTCAGCTCCGCCGGTGCTGCAACCTCTTGCTGTTTCTAGGCTTGTCGTTCTTTCTGAACTGTTTAGTGAGTCAACAAAATAGGGATGGCTTTAAATAAAATCACTTCTTCCTATTGATACTTCCGAATTAAATTATAAATTATTTTACCCTTCCCTCTCACACTAATGACCTCAGCTTTCAACCACTCAAGAAATGGATCACACTGACTTTTAATTACTAGTTTGCTTTATTTCTGACAAATACATAGAACACTCTGTTAGAAATAGCACCAACTGTGTACCAAGAGTCCCACTACGCTACTGGCAACATCTTGGCCTCATGGAATTCTCTCTCCCCAGAGGCATTGCACCCATATGCTGAAGGTTTCTAGGTTGAAAGGCAGTTGTTGGACTTGTTCGTGTTGTAAGGTCTTCATAGTTTTTTTTTTTTTTTTTTTTTTTTTTTTTTGTGGTAGCAGTGTGCATTTAAGAAGTGTTCATAACGAAGGAAGAATTCCAAAAGAAGTTTGGGAACTAAGTCTATTCAGGGTTAATAGGATGGGGGTGGGGGGCTGGGACCATCTCAGTGGAGAATGGGTGAGTGTCAGGAAGGCAGAGTTTCCACCAAAGACAAAAGGTAGGCTGTGGCGTAGGCGGAAGTTTCTGTCTAGCCTAGTCCCGCTGCCCTTCAGTCCCAAATAAACACACAGTGGCTTATATTAATTATAAACTGTTTGGCCGATAGCTCAGGCTTCTTATTGGCGAGCTCTCTCTTAATTATTAACCCATTTCTAGTCTGTGTATCTCCATGTGGTCCTGGCTTACTGGTGGTGTCCAGACCTCTTGCTCCCTCGGCAGCTACGTGCTGTCTTCCTCATGGCTCCTCTCTACGCTCCTCTTCCCACCATTTTCCTAGTCTGGTAGCCCCGCCTATACTTTCTGCCTGGCTACATCCTGTCTGTCCATTGGCCAAAACAGCTTTATTCATCAACCAATAAGAGAAACATATATTCACAACATACAGAAGGACCTCCCCCATCACTGTGGCTTATAAAACACTCCGTAAATAAACTTCCAGATATTCAATAAATAAATAAATCTGTAGATTTTTAGAATTCTCTTTTCCTTTTCTTCCTTTCAGCCTTCTAAGGCAGGGTCTCCTATGGACAGGCCAGTCACTGGGATTGAACTCCTGCCCCAAGGTTCCAAGTGCTGGACATACAGGTATGTGGTACCAGCCTCCTGCTGAGAATTCTCTTTTTAATCATACCAGGCCCACTCAGAGAGACAGTAATATTTATTGTTCGAAGCCATTTTCTTTTTAAAACCCCAACCTCTGTCACTTAATTTAAGTATATGTTTCATTGATCATATATCGTTTCCATATCTTAAAGTAAAACCTCTAAGCATAAGACGGCTAGCTAAGGGGTTTGACTATGAAGTGTCGGAAGAGAAGAGCTTCCAGAAGCCAGGGACACTTATTCCCCGGAAGGCACCAGGGAAGGTCTCAGGCCACAGAGGGAATCTGTATGTGGGAAGCCTGTCCTGTTTGGGGGTTACACACCTAATCCAGCTCTCAACACAGCTGGACAAGCTTTGTGACATGTGCCAGTTCAGGTCTGAGGGACACAATAAGGCGAAGTGCAGACTGTGTGACTGCTGGTCCGGAGCTGTGGTACTCATTACTCAGCATGGAGCTGACTCCGTGGCTGAACCTGTCCAGCTAACAGCAGACGCGTTCTCTTCCCACTCTCCCCATTACCCAGAGGAGAAACCCGAGGCTCCCAAGGAAGTTTACTTGCCACACAACTCAGTGACTTCTGACTCTAAGCCTCAGATGTCCCCACTCACAGCTACCCCTGGCTCTAACGTCAGAATAAAGACAACAGTGGAAGGCTTGATGAGAAAAATCACAGGAAGAAAGGCTGAAAGTGGCAGCGCCACCAGTGACACGGCCCAGCCACCAAAGGTCAGTGATCACCTGCAAAAGTACTATGAAAGTAGCGAAGCTTTACTCGACAAGCTGCCACGAGACAAAACGCAAAGTCAGCACCTTTGCCTTCTTGCAGGC
>NW_026126447.1:31067500-31220000 GCF_943737965.1 Phodopus roborovskii | reverse complement strand
GCACACAAAACTATCCATAATCCTTGTGCTCTGGACCATGTGTTTGTCTGTGAATTAAAAAAGGCTGTACTTGCCTGGTATAGAAACAGCCACAGGGGAAAGCAAATAAAGATGAAACCAGATGAATTGATTCAATGCTGGCATTTTCCACACCTAGCTTGCTTCAGGGTCCTCACTCGGTATGTATTTGCACCTCCAGAGTGAATGATTACCATGGAAGTCGGTGGAAGAAATGTGTATCTGGGCAGCAAGACCAGCCCCAGACAGGACTATGGACATGCATGAACCTATGTGGAGGTAATATGTGTCACCACAGCAGAGGTGCAGCATGAGCTTTTCCGGGTGCCAACAATGCTGCCAAGCTTGACGAACTAAGGTGGAGAATTCTGTAGTGGGATATTTGTACACCGTGTGAAGGTATATTGTTGTGATTGGTGTAATAAAAAGCTGAATGGCCAATAGGTAGGCAGGAGGGGTTTTCAGGGAGAGAAAGAGAGGAGACACGAGGGAGTTGGACACACAGAATGAAAGAAAGGTAAAAAGGCACATGGTAAGATGCAGATAAATAAAAGCAGGTTGATTTAAGGTATAAGAACTAGTGGGACAAGCCTAAGCTAAGGCTGAGCATCCATACTTAATAATAATAATAAACAATAATAAGCCCAGAGAAAAATCCGACTACAGACATAAGTCGGCCTCCATGAATACCACTTTCATAAGCATTTGGCCCCGTCTGAAGATGGCTGTAAAGAGCAGTAAGGGACAGCTGGGGAGGGAGGTCCTATGAGACCCAAACCCACTGTCTCTAGGAATGTGTTCAGAAACTCATGTAAATGACAAGGGTAGTGGTGTCTGTAGTCACACCTACTTTGTTTTTGTTTTGTTTGTTTGTTTTTAACTTTAAGGTCAAGTTTGAAACGATTCTTTCAAGAATATTAGGGCAAGAAAGGGCAGTGGTTATACATTTTAATCCATTGGGTTAGTCTGAATTTTTTTTCTTTTTGAGTTTTAACCATGTTTCCCTTGGAAAGCGTCACAAGTTCAAGGACAGCCAGGAAGCTTAGTAAAGCCTGTCTTGAAATAAAAGGTGGAAGAAAGGGGCGGGCTTGGTATGTAGCTCAGCTAGTGCCTGGCTTCTTTGAGGCCTGGATTTGATACCCAGTATCACACAAACAGCTTGCATTTCACGGTCAAGAGAACACACAGGACAGGGACAATAGTGACATAGCATGTGTGTCACCTCATTAGTATTGGAATTTGAAGTCTGAGCTATTCACTCCAATCCTTTTCTGGGAGTAGT
Organism: Phodopus roborovskii; assembly: GCF_943737965.1. Taxonomy (NCBI): domain Eukaryota; kingdom Metazoa; phylum Chordata; class Mammalia; order Rodentia; family Cricetidae; genus Phodopus; species Phodopus roborovskii. The sequence continues at coordinate 31,218,700 of NW_026126447.1, read as the reverse complement.
TGTGTCCTAGTCCAATAACCTTGGCAATGGGCTAACTTCTCTAAGTCCCCAAGGCCTTCTCTGGTTTTCATATCCATCCTTCCAGATGTGTATGGGAATTAAATCTAAAGAGTGATTTAAAGGTCATATCTATCAGTATTCTCCCAAATGCTGCACAAGGCATTGTGACACTATATAATGGCACTTGGTAATCATTAGCAAATGTGAGAAATTATATGGACAAAATATAAAACGTTCCCATATCCCTGTACATATGCAAATCGCAAGGTGGGGCTAGAGAGATGATCCAGAGGTTGAGAGTGCTGGCTGCCCTGAAGAGGACCTGGATCAGTTCCTAGCACCCACATGGCAACCCACAACCACCTGTAACTCCAGTTCCAGGGGACTGAATGCCCTCTTCTGGCCTCTGTAGGCAACAGTCATGTATGCAGTGCATGTACATACATGCAGGCAAACACTCATGCACATCCAATAAAATACAAATAAATCTTTTTTTAAATTATAGCATTGTCAAGCAATGTAAGAGTAGCTAGCATATTGAAATTACATTATATTCTAGCCAGTGTACCAAGTTTGCCATGCATCATATATTCCAACATGTAGCAGCCCTCTGAAGGGACACTATTGCCACTCCCAACAAATAGATAAGGAAACTAGGGTTTACAGCAATTGCAGTGTCTTTCCAAAGAATTTCTAAGTGCCAGAGGCCACAGCAGAATTCAGACCTGTTTTAGTCTTCATATATCTAGATGTGGGCCAAATCTTCATCTTTCTCCCACAAACCCCAATATTTCTAATATTTCAACATATAATGTATCTAAGTTCCTATTTCTCCTTTATTTAACTTGAACTTGAAATTCCATTATGATACTACACAAAGCAATGGCTACATTATTTTTTTTTTATTCTATGTACCATTTGACTACACACACTATAGTCAGAGTAAGCAGGGACCAGTGCCTCCTTCAGGGATGAGAAATGGAGGCAGAGTAGTAGAAGGCCTTACTCAAGGCTAGTGCTTAAACTTATCAGTGATATAACCAGGACCAGAGTCCAGGTCTCTCAACTTCCAAGTAGAGTATTTCCCACATTCCCTTTTGGGAAAGGTGTAAAGAGATGCTGTAAACCCAGACACATTAACTAAATAATATATATATATATATATATATATATATATATATATATATTTCATATTTATTGAACACAGAACATCTCTAAGGATTTTAGTGAATTTTCATATTGTAATTCATTTAGTAAAGGTATTTTGAACAAATAAGAGAAACCATCTATGCCTATTCTTCATACACACCGGGCAAGTGACTGGTATTTAACAACTGCTTGGCATATTTGTGCAAGGAAGTAAATATTTATAATTCTCAGGAATATCTCTTACTCTTTCTTTCCAGGAAAGAAGGGGAGATAGAAAGAGGATGGAGAGGAGGTGGAAGGAGAGGGGAGGGGAAAACATACAGACAGACAGGCAGACAGACAGACAGACAGACAGGGGCATAGACAGAAAAACAGGAATAGAAATGGGCCCCAGGATATAATGGTCTAGACTGGCCCAACTTCGCTAAACTTAACCAGGAAAGATCACACAGCATGCTAACATTGGATGGCATACCCTGGTGCAATGTCCCCTTCTTCAATTCCTTCACTGCATCAGGCATTGCTAATGAAACACAGCAGTTTCCCTACTGATCCTAATGCCTCTCAGAGTCCTAGGGTACCTCTCTCCAAGCAACTCCCATTAACCCTCAGAACTGACACATACCCTAAAATCTATTTGTCTCTCCTGATAGACTATAAAGGCCAGTCTCTGTGGCCTCATGGACCCAGAACCACTGTAATCTGTTTGTTTATTTCTTTGACTCTAAGAGTTCAAGAAGATGTAATCTCCAAAGCTATTCTTCGGGACCGACTGCCCTGATGAAGCCTGACTTGTGGGACCTGAATGGGTTACTCAGAGACTGTGAACCCCCTCAGATACCTTTATGAATAATCTTGGTACTCTTGCTCAGAATTAGTTAAAACAGCCTTGTCCCTGGAAGGATTGAAACAAAATAATTCTAAAGATGGTCTGAGTCCTCATAAGTGAATACCAGACATAAAGCAAAAGATACCCAGCCTACATCCACAACCCCAGAGAAGCTAGAACCGTCTTCCAGATACAGATGGAAGCAGATACAGAAATCCACAACTAACCACTGGGCTGAGCTCCTGGAGTACAATCAAAGTGAGGGAGGAGAGATAATATGAACAAAGGAGTCAAGACCATGATGGGGAAACCAACAGAATCAGCAGACCCGAGCTAGTGAGAGATCACTGACTCAGGTCTAACAAATGAAGACCTGCATATAAGGCCAAACAAGACACACTTAATAAAGGTGACAATGGTGTGACTGGGACAATATATAAGGACACTGACCCTAACGCACAAACTGACTTAGTGGAGCCCATTCTGTATGGACTTGCTCAGTCTAGACACAGGGGTACGGAGGGTAGAGAGGTACCTTGGTCCAGCCTCAACAAGATGATGGGACAGACTTAGTAAATTTCCTAAGGGAAGACTTACCCTTTCCGAGGAACAGATGGGAGGTGGGGGAGAGGAGAATTGGGAGGAAAGGAAGGAAAGGGAATGGGAATTGGAATGTAAAAAAATAAAAATTAATAAAAAAAAAAAGATGATCTGAGTCCTATTACTGGCTTTCCTACCTACATAGGGATAAAATAACAAGATCTCTGAAAGAAAGATCTCTGTGTGTTCAAAGACTTGAAGAAAACTTGACTTCAAACTGGTAGTTGAAGAAATTAGGAAACCTCTTTTGCTTACAACCAAAGCAGGCCACATGAGCACATTTAAACATTTTCTAAAATGGACATTTATAGCATATCAGGATTTTTAAACAGAACTTTTTATAACTATAACTTATGCCATACTTGATGTGGCCATACGTGTTAAACTTTTAGAAAACATAATACTATTGCCCCTCTGAGCTGACCAAAGACTCCTTATTGTTTAAATGTCACTACTCACAGTTCTGAATTTCATCACAATGTCTGACTAGGTGTCTCCTGAGAGAAAGATGTTTAAATCATAACTGTTAACAAATACAAGAGCTCAACACTAACAGCTTGGATTGATAACACGCATGAACATAATATACTACTGGAACAAAAGGAAAAAAAAAAATCTAGAAGTTCCCATCTAAAAGTGAGGCTGAAGAATTTCAACAATTCATACACCAGCAAGACGGCACAATTGGTAAAAAGTGCTAGCTGTCAAGCCTGATGACCTGGGTTCAGTCCCTGGAACCTGTGTGGTAGAAGAACGGAACTGATTCCTTCAGGTTGTGTTCTGACCAACACACACACACACACACACACACACACATGAATGTATGCACGCACACACACCCATGTAAAGGTGCACAAATACACAAGCATTCACACACTAAATGTTTTTAAATGTTCGCAGAGTACAAACAATTGAATGAACGTGAGGGTTGATGCTACTGTTGTTCTTGGGGGGTGGGGAGGGGATACCAGGGTACATTGTACCAGCACTGAAACCAGGTGAGAATGATGTACTCCTAGGTGGAGCTGAGCCCACTGACAGAAAACTTCTGCTGCAGGGAAAAAGAAAAATTGAAGGGAGATGACTGTTTTTGCTTTTGTTTGTTTGATTTTTTATTTGTTTGTGGCCTTGAAGTCATTTTTTCCCCTGACGGATTACAAGCACACCACTAAATTCTATTCTGCTCTTTGGCTTTTTTTTAAATACCATACATATTTAACAGGAGAATTCTTAGTCAGAATAACTTCAATGAACCCCAAGGTTCTACTTCAGACACAATTGTATCAAAAATGTATGACAAATATTTATCAGTCATGTTGACCATTAGTGGGTGCTTAGGTGTTGGGCACTTTCCTAAGCAGCTCATACAGTCCACTCCCCCAACACAGACACACACACACACACACACACACACACACACACACACACTAATCCTGCAAGGTCAACACTCGGGAGTAAAGAAAATGAGGCAACACTTAACACAAAGGTGCCACTGGTCTCCAGCAGCTTGCTCTACTGACACTGCACATTTTTTTGTTGTGTTCAGTTTTAACACTGAAAGACAACCATGACCTTTTCTTCCTGTAAACTGGGACCATCAGTCAGTTAAACAAATGCATAATTCTGCTTTAAACCAAAGACAGAGCTAAACCATCCTGACACTTGTTTTGTCTTAGAAAGCTGTATTAGCAGAGGCTATAATAATTTAAATGCACACTATTACCTTTTATTTTTTTCAAGGCAGGGTTTCTCTCTGCAGCTTTGACTGTCCTGGCGCTCACTCTGTAGATCAGGCTGGCTTTAGACTCACTGAGATCCGCCTGCCTCTGCCTCCGGCTTGCTGGGATCAAAGGCATGCACCACTACTGCCTGACATTCTTTAAAAACAAACAAACAAACAAATAAAAAACAAAACAACAACAAAAAAACCAACAAAACATACTTGAGGCTGACTTGTATAGTCCCAATTTGGGAAGAGATGTGAAACACAAATGATGCTAAGGATGCAGGAGATGGGGCACCGAGATCAGATGGCCATCCTTGCTTCATTCTATGGAAAGCTTCCGATGCTTGCATTCCCCAGGTCTCTTTATGTGGCATGTCCCTGGATAAGTCACACCACTGTCAGCTAAAAGCCTTCCCTTCATCAGACACCAACGCATTAACATCCGCTGAGCACAGCACTGTGAAACTTCTATAACAAAAGTTCATGTGCATGTAGGCATATGCACATAGCCACACCAGATGGGACTACACTGCCACCATGAGAGTGCCTGTGTGGCTGGTGTATGTATTATTTAGCCACCCATCTGATCTCCAACGATAGCCTTTCTGACACTGTCTGACCTAGGTTGACAATCTGGATAGAAATTGTAGGGCTGCCTGTTCAATGGCTGTGACTTTACCAGCTCTGCTTTTGGGCCTCAAATCAATTCTCTCTGTTTACAGACCATTTCACAGCCCTTTACCTGCAACATCACTGGTGTCAGCCTCATAAATACTTAGGTGTATATAATGCTTGAATTAGCATAATAATCTAGGCTCGAAGCTCTTAGCCCAAAGAAGGACACGTCAACATGCTCTCTTCACTTAAGCAATTAAGAGCCATTATGCTGCTTCAGTGGAAATATCATCAAGGTTAAAGACAATCCCAAACAGCCCTCTCACCTTTTTATTCCAAGTCTAACAAATGAGCCATAGAAATTGAAATGTTAGTAAACAGTCCTACTTGCAAGCTCTTTCTGGACCATGCTTAATCAGATTCTCAGTCAGCAGTCATTTGCAATGGATTTAGAAACGCACATGTTTAAATTGTTCATTTAGTGCAAGAAAATCCAGTTTACTGGCTTAATTTCAAAGTCACAGTGGACAATAACACATCTTTTGCCAGATTTAAAATTTTCTCAGTACTAAGTTTCATAAAAATATCCCTGTACCATATCCCTGGCAACAATAGCTATATTTCTGAACACGATAATGATGTTGTCACTTTTAAATGTTTATTATTAGTGTGTGTGTGTGTGCGTGCACATGCCCACACAGCAGTCAAAGGACAACCTTGAGGCGGTGGCCCTTGCCTCTCCTCTCATGAGAGTTCTGGTGATCAAGTTCAGGGTGTCAGACTTACTCAGCAAGCTCCTTTGCCCACTGAGCAACCTCGCCGTTCCTGGTTCAAGTTTTAAGCAAGGGAATATTCCCCAAGTCTTTCCATATTGTTTTCTTCTAACACTTTTGATGTTGTTGTTGTTAAAAATGACATTACTGAATTATAATTTATATCTACTATTCAATTTTAAGCACACAGTATGATAAGTTTTGGCAAATGTATACAGCTGAGGAATTACCATTCTAGCCAATAGCCTATAACCATAACTGGAAAAAAATCTCTATTTGACCCCTTCCCTACTCATGGTACCAGCCTTTGACCACTATCTTTACCCCTCTAGGACTTTAAACTGGAATCATACAGTACCTGGTCTTACATACTTGGCTTCTGTGTTTCTTTTATGGTTTTTTGTTCTCTCTCTCTCTCTCTCTCTCTCTCTCTCTCTCTCTCTCTCTCTCTCTCTCTCTCTCTCTCCACTAGCTGTAGAAATCAATGCTGTGGGAAATACAAGTTGGATGGAATCTACCATGGGGCTAACTATTGAAATTCCCTGGGCTGTAGTTTCCTTTCCTGTAGAATGGAAGACTCCGTAGAGTTGAGAGGTCTGAATAAATCAATGACTATGTCCTAAGATAAGGCATCTAGGTAAGGCTCTGTAGACGTTAGTTCCTTAGATTGGCCATGCTCTGTCCAGCTGTCTGCCTCATTTGCCAGCTGCTTTTCACAGCACTTACTACAGTGACCGATTCCAATGGCTGCCAAAGGCATGGGGAGCTCCTTCAAGCTTGGCAAAGTTCGGTAACTTGATTGCAATGGTGATTGCACAACTGTATACATTTGTCACAACTAATCAGTTACACACTTAAAATGGAATGGAATTTAATTACATAAAATTGTAATAAAGGTGGGTTTTAGAAAATCAAAAACTAATCAGTGTAGATGTACTTGAGAATATCCCTGGAGCAGAGTGACGGTAGAGTGACATGATGAGAAATAACCTTGGCCCTGAGCTTCATCAGTGGAACTTGCTGCTGTGGTCAAAGGGAGGAGTGGAGCCTTCCCTGAAAACAGCAGATCCCACACAGTCAGCAAATGTGTGCAAGCGGGAAGCATTGTCTTCACAAATCACTGTCTTTGTGTTGACTTTTTCAAAAGTGGGGTTTTTTACATTTATTTATTCTCTGTCTCTCTGTCTCTGTCTCTGTCTCTGTCTCTCTCTCTCTCTCTCTGTGTGTGTGTGTGTGTGTGTGTGTGTGTGTGTGTGTAAGTGACAGAACATTTGTGGAGTCAGATCTCTCCTCTACCATGTAGGTTTGGGTATCAAACTCAGGTCATCAGTGTTGGTGTCAAGAGTTTTTACTGGTTGAAACATCTCACAGGCCTGTGTGTTGACTTAAGATTCAAAATCAGTTGTGCACAGTTAGTATAATAATATGAGAATACCCTTGTATGTGTAAGAAAGAAAATGCAACAATGTACACTGAAATTGCCATTTTGAACCAGCAGCCTCAGCACACCCACTTATAGAAAGTAGAATACATGCAAGAAAACCTAAGTCAAAATTAGTTACTTGACTGCTGGCAGCAGTGGCACACTCCTGTAAGTTGGCACTTAGGCACTTAGGCTGAGGCATTTGATCACAAATGCCAGGACAGCCAGAGTCACGTATTAAATCAAGGCAGCCTTGGCCCCCTAGTGAAAACTTATTTGAAAAAACGAACAAACAAGGTCTGGTGGTGTTAGCTCCTCAGCCTGGCACCTACCTGGCATGCACAAATTATGGTTTGATCCCCAGTTCTGGAAAAAAAAAAAAGCTTAGCTAACATTTAATCTAAATATTATTTTCCTTGGGAAATTATCCCCAGATGTCACTGAAATTCTGTTCCCATTCTGAGCTAGGCACTCATTCTCTCTGGCACTACCGTTCCAGTACTTATCTCCATCACAAACATTTTGGTTATGGGCTTGTGTGTCTGTCCCCTTCAGACTGCAATACTTGAAGATAAATTCCTTTTGGCTTATTTGTACTCTTATGTTTTGGTGCAAATTGAGTCTTTCTAGTCAAACAGACACCATCTAACTCATCCCTATTCATACCCCCCAGTGTCTGTGAGGGCTAAACAGGTTACTTAGAGCTGTAGGTTCCCCTAGCGAACTAACTAGAACAGTGGTTTCCAGTCTTGGGATCATTTCAGGATGGCCTGAAATGGAGCCTAGCCCTGTGGCTAAGGTATGGTAGGCCTCTCAATAGGCACTAGCCTTACTATTGCTATACAAAGCCTGTTTCTCATTCACTTCAGTCCTGCTGTTCCCCATGGGCAATGGATTGTGCTTACTTCTCCAATACCACTGTTTGTGCTATAGCTACAGGAGAGCAAGGGAGAGCAACTGTTTTGAGGCCAAGTGACCTGGGCTCTAATTCCTTAATTGTATATAAGGCGCTTAGTCTCTTGGTTTGTTTCCCCCTGTGATATAGAGCACTGTATGACCCATACCCTTAGCTTGCTTTGAAGAGTACATGAGATCACATATAGTATAAAGTACCCGATATATGACAGGTGTTCTACTGAGAACATTTTAGTTTCAAATCCGCCCTTATTTCTCTACCCAATCTGGCTCATTTGCCTTCTCCTCTCTACATACCTAGACACCGCCTGTCTTCTACCATACGTCTACAGCTCCCACCCACTCTACAAGCATCTCCTACCACCTTGACACACCTTGCTCTTACACGTGTACTGTATATCACTCTTCTAACTTTGCTGGTGCTGTAAATCGGTCATGTCTCTACTAGATCAATGAACGTCTCCCCAACTACAGATTCTTCTGGTAATATGGCATCTCTTTGGCTCTCTCCTCAAATGTACGCACATATACAAACAATTCAAGATACTACTACCCGGGAAGCCTCTGGCATCGACTGAGGCCCCCTTTAGTGCAATGGTTATGGTGCTATCTCTTGTGTTGAAGCTGCAAGGGGCACAAGAAAGGTCAGCTGCGAAACCTCCTGGAGTCAGAAGGTGGAGGCCACAGTTCCAGAGAAGACGTGAGATGCTGACTGTAGCAAGGGCAAGCAGCAGGGCTTCAGTGGCATCTCAGTGCACAGTTCTTCCAAAGCACAGCATCTTGAATCCTCCTTCTGATTCCTCAAGGCCAGAAACAAATACTGGGGCAGTAAGTATAGACGCAGAAGAGTGATTAGAGAAAAGCTCCACACCTGTGCTGTAGACACTGTTCAGTTTACAGAAGCCAAAAGAGCCCCTTGTCCTTACCCCATCAGGCCCATACCCATAACTTTGCCCTTGGCTTCACTGCCATGCACTTCCCACCTGAGGGACTGGTTTCTAGGCTCAACTGTAATTGCCTTTGGATTGGGAATGAAGCAGTTCACTTTGTCTCTGCTAATGCAAAATTCTTTGGTTTTTGTTTGTCTGTATGGCCATTCTAACAAGAGAGGAAGTGTAAACAGGAAGGCATAATTCTAGCCTTAACCTTATAAGCAACCAATGTTGGGACCAGGGTAAGATCATTTGTCCTTAGAATCCCATCATTCTCCTTCACACAATTTGGTGGTCTCTTCCAGAACTGACCCCAGATGATCATGAGACTTCAATAAATCATAGTTGGAACTAAAAGATTTTCTGAAATACAAGAGATGTCTGTGGAATGAACAGGGAGACTGGTTTTAATGGTTCAATTATTATATTAATTTTAGACACAAAATTGTTTAAACTATCCACAGAGGGACGGCTCTGTGGATAACTATGGTTGTCACCAAGTCTAGTGACCTGGGTTCCAGCCTCAAGGCTCACATGACAGAAGGAGACAATGTACCTTAGCATTTGCACTCACATATGCATGCACATACAAACAAATATAAAATATTTTAAAATAGCATAGTAGATAGCAGTAAATATAACTTTTCTTTTGCAATTCAAAAACCTGAACCTTCCACTCTTCAAAACTACAAAAGAAAATTCTGATTTTTTTAAATGATTTTCAAGTTGTGGTACAGAAAAAAATAATGAGAGTAGTAGGTCTAGCCCAAGTAAAATATATATCCTTTAGATGATCTATTGTGTTCCCTTCTGCAGCTGTATAACAAGGCTAATAAAATGAGCCAATGGCATAATAAAGGTCTTCCTTGCTACAATGAGTGTTCTGTCAGAAGATTATCATCAAAACATCTCTGATATTCTAGTAGCAAAACCAAGCCTACAAGAATGGGGAGAGCCTATGAGCAGCCAGTTTCTAATTTTATTCTGCTTGCTTGGACTATGCTAAGAGGAGAAAAATGACAAATAGCCACCGAGATTTTCTTGACATCGTGCTTAACTGAAATTTCAAAATAAATCAGTCAGGCTCATTTTTTAAAGACTTACAACTAAATTATCATTGGGTCGTTTTGTTTTGTTCCTGACTGGGTTTCTGAGGGACTAGTGGTGAGATGCACCGAGATCTGAAAATGGGCCACAGTGCGCAAACATTGCAGTTTGGTTTGATTTAGTCTAACTCTTGTGTAATAACTTTCTTTGAAGTGTGGGTTGAGGAGCAGGTTAGAAGCCCGAGGCCACAAGCTCATCTTGTTCTTGTTACAACTCGGATGCCCTGCAGTCCCCACACTATATATCAGAGGCTTGGCACTGGAGTCCCTGGGCTCATCAGGAGTGAAGCTCTCATTCCCTTCACAGCAGAGCTGTTGAGAGACAAACAACAACATGGTTGTGTTTGCTTGGGAAATCCTGCTCCTTAAAGGGAACGGGTGGGCCAGAGGAAGCCAAGGAGAAGTGGTTACAAATAATCCACCTTATGGACAGGCCAGTGGTTTCCCTATCTTCGGAGAGGTGGGACCTGTTTTCTAAATGCTACCTGGCTTTTCTCCTTCCCAAGCTTGGGAACGGTGGCTTCCAAGCAGCTCCTATGACTGAGGGGCTCTCAAGTGAAGAGGAAGTATGTGCCCTGACCCTCTCTGATCTCACATTTTCATTGGCAAAATGGAGAACTTTGCCAAGTGATCTCTCAGGCCTCATCCTACTACCAAATTAGAAAATTCTGATCCCGTGACAGCCTTGAACCCACCTCTGAATGGATGAGTATAGGATCTGCAGTGAAAATTCTGTGTGAAGAGGCAATAGACTAGAGAGAAACCATTGAGGCTGGATACTTCTAGGGCAAAGACTCCTTGCCAAGGATAGGAATAGGGGTTATTTTTCAACTCCTAACACCATGAAAGGCTAAAACAAAGGCAGAGAGGGAAGTCACCTTAAGGAGTGAAAGGTTGCCAGTTCAAGTCAAGGCAATACGCTGGGCATTGAGTACTGAATGTATGAATGTATGCCTGCCTCCTTAAGGGCTCTGACTGTTACTTATATCTCACAGTATCTTTTGACTGGAGCTTGAACAAGTAGTGAAATCAATAGGGCCTATAACATGAGTAGATTCTTACACACACACACACACACACACACACACACACACACGCGCGCGCGCGCGTGCGCGCAGGCTTCATTTTGTGGAGTGTGGTAAATGAGCTGAATTTTGGGGAATGGAGGTTTCCTCATCTGAATATAGCATCTGCTGGTAAAAGGGAAATCGTATGCTTAGTGTAAAATAAATGGTGACATTAACAACAACATGAGAATGAAGTGACAAACGCCACAACTGTCACAGCAGGATACTCGAAGCAATGGCAGAGGCTGAAGGGCAATAGATTGTGCAGCCATGCCAGCGGTTGTAGCATAGCACCTCATCAAAGTGTCTGACCCACTCTCCGATCAGGGAAAGGTAAGGACAAGGAAGGAATACAAACAGATACAGTTAGAGCTTATCGAATTTCCAGATGACACAAAAGGGTTGATATGATCATCCCAAGTCTTGGATCAGGAAACTTGCTTAGCAGTCCAATTCTAGGCCCGCAAGCTCAAGGCAGTGAACTTAATGGCACCACATATAAAAATGTGTGCAGAGAGTCTACGTGTCAGTTGAGCCGGACAGGACTAAAGAATTAAAAAATGATGTTGTCTGAGGCTTGGTGGCCAGAGACTCTGTCCCATTGAGAGCTAAAACACGAAGCACCTCAGGATGTGCTGTTGGAATACTTCTGGAGACCACTGGGTTGCTGTGGTGAGCCCTGTCTGCCAGACTATGATAGACTGCCGGGGAGGATCTTAAGAAGGACACTTGTATTTCAAACATGTTCAATCAGCATGACCAAAGCTTACCAGAAACCATTTCCCATAGGAGACAGCTTGGCTGGGCAAACCTGGAGAGTCACAAGGAACATCTTTAGTTCCTGAACAAGGCTTCTACAGTTTTGTAAGACAAGAGACCCAGATTAAAGCAGAATTTACCCATTGATGCTGGGGTGAGGTCAAGCCAGGTGTCAAGTTCTGTGTAACTGTTGGTGGGTTTCAGCTGGACCTGATCATCTACCCAAGAACCCCAAGAAATCCTTTCTGACATCAGCAGAAGCTTGAACTAAATGACTTCCAAGATTCTCTTAAGCTGGGCTCTTTGCCCTGAAAAACCATCCAGATTTGGAGAAAGAGCCCTGGCCCACACTAGCCTGTGAGCTGGAGAGTCCTGTTGTAGTTTCTGCTCTTAAAATGAATGCTCCTTCTCAGCAAATGACAAAGGCCCAAATTGTTTAGTCTAAGGACAGGAATTGAACTTTTAAGGTGCAAACAAGGTTTATCTTCCTCGCATTCCCAGATATAATCAATCAGATTAGTTTTGCCGAAGTCTCGAGAATGTCCCAGAAGCCCTTTCCTCATTTCCATCTCTATCTTTGCCTTAATTCAGGCTGCCACCATTTCACCACAGATGCTTCTCAGGCTTTTCTAACAGCCCTGTCCACTCGGGGCTACTGTCTATAGAGTAGGCACAGTCATTTGAGAAAGCACAGTTATTATAGAGTCATGCTCCTTCTTTTGTAGCTCCCCAACTGACCACATAGAACAGTGCCAGCTCTCGATGCATGGAAACCCTAGAGCCTCATGTTCTAAGACTTCTTACATGTGCACCCACCCCTCATCCCACACACACACTTGGTGTTTCTACAATGACAAATTATGAGTAATTTTCTACACATGGTATGCTGGGACACATCTTCCTTTCCTCCCCTCCCTCCCTCCCTTCCTCCCTCCCTTCATCCTTTCTTTCATTTCTCTCTCCCTCCCTCCCTCCCTCTCTCTTTCTCATGACAGAGTCTTACTATATAGCTATGGCTGGCCTTGACATGAAGATCAGGCTGGCCTTGAACTCACAGATGCTTCTGCCTCCTGAGTTCTGGGACTAAAGGTATGTACCACCACACCCAGCTACATCTTTCCTTTCAAATATTCTTCTTGCTCTTTAAAAATTCCTTTGCCCTCTCCAGTCTCGGCCTTACAAAGTGGGGTATTTCAGGAGGATTCCTATTTGTATATTTTTAGGTAATAGTTTTGTCTGGTAATAACTTTTTTCAAAGTTTAAAGACAACAACAAAAACTTCTCCATAATGTACACCATCATCCAGAGCTCATTTTTCCTCCTTATTTGGCACCTGCATGATGTACTACATGGCTCTATTATAGCATTTATAATCTTCTGAAATGAGGTTAGCCATCTCAGATTTCTTCACTGTTCTTGAGTTCCAGATGCTATCTGATATGGGGAGCTCATGCAGCTAGTTGGTGGAGCTGGGGTACATTCAAGCTGGAGTTCTTCCCTTGGGAGAGGCTGCTGTAAAGATAATCTTCATACCTGGAAGCCTGAAAGAAATCATCACAGAGGATAACACAGAAGAGATTTAAAAAAACAAAAACAAAAACAAAAAAAAAAAACCCAACAGCAAATAACCACTAAGCACAAAATCCAAAGCATCTCACATTTACAGAGTGGTGGAGAAAGTGAAGATGAGGAAGAAAGCCAGGAAGGAATCAGGATAGTGTAAAAGGGAGAGGGATGGAGCAATGCAGCCCTAATAGGCCAAGTAAAACCAAAACAAACAACAAAATAAAAAAAAACCCTCAGAATTGATCATTGTACTTAATCTACACAGAAGCAGGAGACACAGGCTGACACAAGGAATAGGATCTCATTTATGATTCCCAACAAGTCTTCATGACCAGTACAGACTATTTCCTAGAGATGAAGAGAGAGCTACAGAAGTAGTTTGCACAGATCACACAGCAAGGACCTGCCAGGCAGGATTGTGCATTTCCAAAGGGCACCCTACCTGGGAAAATATGGAAAATGGGAAGAAACTTTTACAGGAAGTCAGCTGGATGGGAGGGAGCAGCCTGGGATGTTTGTAACCTATAATGCCAGCGCTCTAGCTGTCCCCACTCTCAGCACAATCTGCTGTACAGCTTGTTACAGGATACACTTTCCAATTATTGCAGGCCTTGGAGCTTACAGTGAATGGTATGCATGACTGGCTCGGTTGTGTGGACTGCAATGACTGAGACTGAGATGCAAGTGCATTCCTCGACACGAGCCAGTCAGATTTAACGTGCAGCTCTGTCTTGCGGACATGTGCTAAGTGTTTTTCCCTGAACAAATATCTAATATTCAGCAGGCAGGTTCAATGTGGTCCTGTATCTGGGGGGAGGGGGTCTGTATTCTATTACCAAGAGATTGGGTTCTCCCTCCTGGTCAATAATGTTAACCTGGTTATGGCGGTATGCACTGCAATGCCAGCATTAGGCAGCTGAGAAAAGAGGATTCTAAGTTCATGCCTGCCATAAGCTATACAGTAAGTATAGTGAGGCCATCTTCCACCCAAGAAAAGGTATTGTTTCCTCCCTCAGTGTTGAAGGGTAGTACAGTTCACTGTGCCCACATCATAAGAAAACCGCATCCTCAACAACTCTGATTTTAAACAAATTCTTAGATTTGGAAGAGTAGAAAGCTGTTCTTCAAAAAAAAAAAAAAAAAAAAAAAAAAACCTAAATAAAACATCAGCAAAGGATCAGAACACACCACCCAGATGGAGCTGTGACTAATTCTGGGAAAAGAAACTGAGAGTAAAATTTGAAACCAACTCTATCCTTTGTGGGAACATTAACTAGTTAGTAACATGCAGTCTACTAGGCGTGGGTAGCTGAATCTAGTCGCTAGAGACTTCCAGATGAACTGGACACGGTAGTGCACCCTTCAATCCCAACACTCGAGAAGTAGAAGCAGGTAAATCTCCACGAATTCAAGACCAACCTGGTCTACAAATGGAGTTCCAGGCCAGCCAAGGCGACATAGTGAGACTCTGTCTCAAAAAACTAAAGCACATCTCAAAGCTTACAGGAGTTAGTGATTCAGCTTCTGCAACTGTCCTTCTTCAGGGAGCCATGCCTAGAATCTGCCTCTCTATGAAATCAATCTAGTGCCCAAACTCAGCCCGATTTACAACTGGGAATGAGAATTTATGATCTTAGTGTTTGATATATTGTGGGTACCTGCTTTAACTTTCATTCTATATCCAAATTCACTAACTTAGAGCATTATGAACAAAGTTGGCAATCTTTGTTGAGTTACAGCGGAGGCTATGTTCTGAGTAATCTTGGTTTTCTTATGATTGATATATATATATATATATATATATATATATATATATATATATATATCCCCAGCTTTCTTTCTTTCTTCAACTCGCTTAAACCTCAGGTATACTATAATTCTCAAAGACAAAATAACTATAAAAATACAAAAAAAAAAAACAAAAAAAAAAAAACAAAACAAAACAAAAAAAAAAAAAAAAAAAACAGGATTCCTTGCAGCTTGTGGGTCACAACACTATGGTCCTATTCAAGTCTCCTTTTGTTCCAGGTCATACCCAAGGCTCACCTCAATGTCACTATTTATGATAAATGATGACCATCGGCAAATAAAAGTGTGGGTTTGGATGTTAACAATGTGCCATGTGGTTACAGGGGAAAAGAAAACAGTGTTGGTGGATGATTCTTTTGGGGTGTGCCTATCTTAAACTACTATTCCCTCAAATATTCAGAAAGAGATCTTAACATCTACCTGGGGCTCATCTCAAGTTCAGGCCAAGACACAGCATACTGTCTTGCACATAGATGCACCACAAGTGACACTTATTGGGTGAGCTGTCCTCATCACTCCACTGTGTAACTGCATGTCTGTATATTCAGTTTCTCCTTGTCCCTCTTTAGCCAGGATAGGGGTAGGAGGGGACAAAAACAAAACAAAAGCGTAATGATGTCATATTCTTCAGATAGCCTTCTTCTCCAGTCCTTTGAAACCTGGGGAGAAATATGCATCAACAAAAGAGAGACTCTGATCAGAAGGCTATGAGTACACATAAGAGTGTGCCCCACTGACTGATTCAAAGGCTTGGGATAGCTTATGGAACATTCCACATTTACACCCTATAAGCATGTCCTCTCTTTTTTGATCAACCTTTGAATACAAGTGCACACATTGGATGGTTTATTGTCTGTCTACAGGGGGCAGGCAATGCCACATCCACCACGAAAAGTCTAGCTTCCCCAACACCTCCCCAGCAGTACATGGAAGGAAATACAGATCTTTGCGGGTGTGTGTGTGCAGCACAGAGCTTACACATAATCGTATTACTATCCTAGACACCTATTAAATATGATTGAAACAACGCCCATTGGAAGTCTTAAAACCTTAACCACCAGTTTTACTTCTAAAAATAAACTGCCAAAAGTTCTGATAAGAGTGACAATTGATATTTTTAAGTAGCTGAGCTGAAATTTCCCTATAGCAGGAGACAAAGGAATTTTTACCTGGGTAAGTGGAAGAGCACCGATAAATTTAAGGAAGCTTACGCAAGTTAGCACTAATGAATGTCATCCCCTGTTTTGTCATGAGAAAAGAATTCTCTGCTGCTAAAGCAGACTGATTTAGATTATGAATAGCTGTAGTGATTTGCAAAAATGGCTCCAGAGAGAAAGAATGAGACTCCATATACTCATGGCACTTGAGGTTTCTGCCCTTTTTGTTGAAAATTAATTTGTCCTGTGGGTTATTGGATTCTAGCTCAGCCAATGTATATTGCTCAGTCATCACAAATTTACTTAAAATTTAGTGTAGCTGAAGTTCATTCAACAAGACAAAAGTCTACAGTTGAAAGCTTCTAAAAATCTTCTTAAAAAACCAGCTAACACTGTAATTGAAAGTGCTGGTGTCTAAGTAGATTCACATAATGTTTTGCAGGTATCAATATATACTATATTACGGTGCTCGAAATGGATTTTTCACTTGTTTTCCAAGAGAAAGCAGATAGGGAGAATTTACTATCCTCCAGTTAGGGGGCTTTTGGTTGAAGTGCCCATGTTCTAAAAATAAATAAATCCCTGAACTGGGGTAAGATTCTGTAGTACATGTTATGATATTTCATTTGCGCACGGATTTTTAAACTTAAAAACAACTGTTTTAAAAGCAAATAGACTGAATAATTTCAGCTGCTTCTAAACCCTAAAGATGTCACCGGTGAAAATAGTGGATGTCCTGACATTCTGTGTCCCTGCTTGGTCAATTCTCTGCAGAAATCTCACCTCTGGCTTCTGATGCTGCAGATGGATTCAGAACCAAGACGGCCAGGATCACGGAGCCATACTTCAGACAGCACTATGTATAAAAGGACGATCCCTACCCAACAAAGGAGTGGAGAAGAGGATATTGCTCAAAAGGAGCTATTGTGAGAAGATGGAAAAGATGGCATTTAAAGAAGAAATCATGAGAAATGGCTTTTAGTTGATTCTTCTTTTGAAGTGATTTTCCTTCACACGTCTCGAGTCCTTACTTTTGCACATTTTGATATCCTTAGTACATAAAACACACATAGATGTGTTAGATAGCCCTCCCCCCTTAAAAATTTAGATAGATGTCAAAACTTATTCAATAGTTAAAATCACACCAGAGAATCTCAACTGTAATGAAGGCCACGGGGGTTGCTCCTAATTAAAGTAATGAGACACAGGCGGCAGCAAACATTGTTTGTTCATCTCATTTACAGATGAAAGATCACTAGGTAACAAGACTGTTTTCAACTAAATGTCGTGTTGTAGGGTAATTAAGAGCTAAACCCAGATGATAAAAACATTAGCCTGTGTCCTTTCATTAAGACATGAAAGCAAATGCTACTCAGAGCAACCTAAACCGGAAGGAGGGGTAAGAGCTTTGTTTCATTCCTAAACCATGATCTGCAACGAACTCCACAGCTGATCGACTCTAAAGAGAGCCGCTCATTGCTCAAGGTACAGCTGCACAAAATGAGATCAATTGCTAAGCTAAGCTAATCCCAATACAGTGGACTGGCAGTGTTACAGAGTCGCTTCTGGACCTAAAGAACCTTTGCACTTCTAACTAGGAGCACTAGTTCCTCTGAAGATTTATGGGCCTTGCAACAGTAACACATCTTATCTTTTACTTTCTGGATTAGAGGTGATTCAGATCATGCTTCTGATTGGCATAATCTGGAATTGCAGATGATCTCAATTTTTTTCTTAAGTGCTAAAGGCGAACGTGCAGATGAAATGAAAATGACTGTGCATGTCAAGTGCATGGGGGACCGTCTACACACAGCCCAGCCCCATGATCGGCTGCTGATACTGATCCATCCCTTCACCCTACCCTGTGGCAGCCAAGCGCAATCTGTACATCCTTAACCAGGAATTAAAACTCTCCGTGCTGCCGCTACTTTAATTGATTGATACTAAAAGTTTGGAAAATCCAGCCTAACCCTCGATCACCAAGCGCCTTTAACCAAGCCTTCTCTTCCAAAGCAGCACCCTCAATTGAAACTGGCAGAGCACATTTTTAGCTTTCGAGCAGCTCTGTCATTCTACAAGGAATGTGTCTGCCACTTCACGGGATAGCTTGAGCTGAAAGACATGTACTTGGAATCAGAGAATCAATAGAACACTTAATGGACAATTAGGAGAACAGCTGTAGGACTGTCAGAGCCCCATCTGTACACAGCTCAAACAGCAAGCCTGGACAGGGCGGAGAGACAACGTACACTGCTCCAGGGCACTGGCCCCGGGACAAAGCTTCCCTCTCAGCTCTCATTATTGTGAATATAGTGTTCTTTTTCATTACAAATTTTAACACGTGTAGAAAATTATGGAAATTGCTTAAGCCATTTGTCAACTTATATCATGTGAATTGATCAATAAATTTCACTACTTCGTTGTTAATGTAGATAAATTTTGGCATTTAATTAAGCACTAGTGAAAACGTGGCCACTTTTCATTTCAGCAGATGCATTTGCAATACAGAGCTACAGGGGTAAATACAACCCAATCACCGAAATATTTATAGACAATGTAGCAATTCCAAAAAGAGACACAAAAGATTTCTACAGTGAAACAATTACTGTGTGCAGAATCCGAACTGAGAGCTGATGGAGTCTATACAAGCTGTGAACAGAATCTCAACATTTTAACTCCACAGAAGAATTGCTTATGTGTGTTTTTCCTTCACAGGGCTGCCTCTACAGTAAATTTATGCTCTGCAGAAATAATTTCAAATTCTTGTCACAGAATGAACCTAAATATTAAATGACAGTCCTCTAAGTTTGTAGGCATAGATTAAAATTTTCATATTAAAATAAGTCAGTCCTTTCATATTTCTGTTAGTAAATTTATTTGAATATGGACTGGAGTTTTACTAAAAAGAAGTTAAGTCTCAGGATGCTAATTTCTTGAATATGAACATGATTTTGGTTACAAGGCTGGTCAAGAGGACACTGGGGTGGTAATGGAGAAAAGATGCCAGACAATGGAAACAGCAGAATGAACTTTTTAGGCTTCCTCCACATGGCCTGAGGGGCCCCAAGATGAAATCCTGCTCCAACAGCCAGAGGCCCCAGAGCCTTAACCCTCCATGGAGGCTTCTGACATGATGAACTGCTGTATCTCATTTGAAGGGGGCCAGCGCCTCTCAGTGATTCTGTTGCTGCCTTCGGGGGAAGGGGGATTCAGAATCACACTGCTGTTCTTACAGTGCAATACACCCCATGCCATTCCCACCATTGTCTCCCGGCTTTCTGCAGGAGGCTTGGCTGGCTGCGCACTGACTGCATTTTCAGAGAAAAGCCGGCATGGTGCCTGTATATAAATTATAAATCTTTTCTAAGTATTTACAAAAAAAAAAAAAAAAAGTTTAGGGAATTCAAAGCGAATCCTTCACTCCTGTTTTTACAATGCCTCCATGTCAAATTGACCATCATGGTTTGGGCAGCTTGGCACTTTCTGTTGTTTTGGCAGAGGAAGACCTTGTCTAAGATGACTCTAAATCCAGACTCTAATAGAGAAATGAGAATTAAGCAGCCAAGGAGAAAATGGATAGGGCCTTTTCGCAGAACGAAATTACCCATCTCAATTCCCAGCCAAAAGTCTTTTCTGGCACAATCATGTGTTCATGTTTCCTTTTATTCTGAAATTTACAGGACTTGAGACTCCTTTTTTACACACGAGACAGGTAAAGAGGCAGGACACTCCACCTCAGCTCTAACACAGGCAATTAGGAATCCTTGGTAATGTCTGACTTCAGGGCTTCATGAAGTCATCGTACAAGTGAGTTTTTTGTTTGTTTGTTTTTGTTTTTCTGAGTCATGCATACCTGAGACTTTGAGGGAAACTGATGGAAATGCTCTTGCTTCTGCTAACAAGATATTGGCAATATTGGCATTTGTTGAGGTTTTTGTTTTTTTTTTTTAAAATATGGACATTGAAGAGTTAAGAAAGTTAAAACATTCCAGGCGGTGGTGGCACACGCCTTTAACCCCAGCACTTGGGAGGCAGAGTCAGGTGGATCTCTGTGAGTTCCAGGACAGTCAGAGCTACAGAGAGAAACCCTGCCTTGAAAAACAAAATAAACAAACAAAAAACAACAGAAAATTAAAACATTGGTTGTAAAACAAAAGTTGAGGTCCCTTAAATTTGAGGTTCTGGTAGATTAACAATGGTTACTTCTGCAGTCAGGAAATGCAATCTTTTCCTCTACACCCAAGCCTGGGCTGGGCTGGCCTTTAGAATTGTTTTCCCAGACTGTTTTATAGCAAATGAGACTTTAAGTCTAGCCTAGCCCAAACTTTAAAAGGCCTGGAATCTACTGTTTTGGCATTTTTCAAGGCCAACTGCCATGCTGTAGAAACATTTAGGTCAGACTACCAACTGAGGCAAGGTCACTTGGCGAAGGGTCCTGAAAGATGGAAGAGCATTTTGCAGTTTGAAGCACCCACACTCCCCAAGGAAGACAAGGAGCTGAATGACCATGTGGTTACCACATACAACAGAGGAGCCCCATGACAGTCCAACCAGCCCACAAAGTCATGAAGAGTAGCAAATGCTTCTAAGGTTTATATAGTAAGAATGTCTAGAACTGGATACTCACAAACTTTTACACTCCTCAAATAATACCTAATACATTTACAAGGAATAATGTGTTTGAAAACTATGTAATATGTCATACTTTATTTCAAAAATACAGTGCCCTAACACTGTCATGGATGTTTAAAAAAAAAAAAAAAAATCAGTAAGTTTGGGGGAGATTTGTTTCATAGCAATCCATAACTGAAACTTCCATTCTTTCTCAAAATCACAATCCTTTTGAAAGTGTGCTAGCTGGAACTCAACCCCCACATTCCTACTCTTCTTGCAATAGGAACCAACAAAGAACAGGAAGTTAAGATGCTCGTTGGAAGGAGGGGTAGACGTTATTGTGAAAAGATGCATAGGTTGATTCTGCCTTCTAGTGGCTCACCCTTTTCTCCCTATACAACATCACTCAACACTCCAGCTCTGCAGCCATGTTCTCACTGAACACCAAAGCAGAGCACTTTCTCAGACAAGAATGTCGTCCACTTTCGGGAGTGTGGACTTGGAAATCAACTCATGACCCAATTTTCTTAAAAAAGAGTAGACTTCTTCCAAGATGCCAGCAAATGGGAGGCTGCATGCTATTTGTACTAACATTGCCAAACAAAACTAAATCCTTTCTAATAGATTTATTTATTTGTTTGTTTATTTTGTATATTGGTGTTTTGCCTGCTACTCACACCAATGGCAGGCATACCCGGTACACACAGACACTAAGAGATGGCATTGGATTCCCTGGAAGAAGAGTGACAGGTGACTGTGAGCCACCGTGCAGGTGCTGGGATCCAAACCTGGGACCTGTACATGCACAGCAAGTGCTCTTAACTGCTAAGCTATCTCTCCAGCCTCAGGAACTAAACTTATAAAAGTAAAATTTCTGTGAGCTAAATGAACAAATCAGACCGTAACAGTAGCACTGACATATATAGGTATGCAACTTCAGCAAGTAAGTTTACTTGTTGGGGCCTCACTGCATTAAATAAGTTTAAAAGCCCTTTAAAACGCTGCCACCTTTCAAAGCCGTGCCATTGTTTTTCAGGTGGCCCTAATGAATCCCTTATTGCGATCACCTTAGTACTAAGCCCACATTCCTTCTCTATTGCCCAAAGGCAGAAATGAGTATACCCTTAATCTAATATCTTAGCACTAATAATCTAATATGCGAAAACTGGGGTGACTGTGTAAGACACTTCCTCTGAGAGAGCATGATCACGATTCTTTTCACTCCAGTGTGCTGCAAGAACATCGAGCATTGTGACCGCTTGCCTTCACCCGTGAGGTCTCTAAAAGTTCGTGGCAAGTCAGTACGCATTTATCCCTGTGGGGAAGACCTGAGAGGAACTGAAGAGGGTGATGGCTTCCTAACTCACTCATTCCCGCATTATGTGTGACATTGAAAATGGTGACATATAATTCAAAGTGACTTTGCATTTCAGGGGTGTCTTTGCAAAACACTGGGAATAGCCACACAATGTCCTTCATTAATTGCAATGCCCTCCCCCACCCCAACTTGGTAGTTTCGAGCTCCGTGGAGTCACCAGATGAATGTGTTACTCACCTATGCCTCCGTTGACTGGAAGAACCGATTTCTGTGTATAGCATAGCGTGACACGGTGTGTGCAAAGTGCCTAGATAGTAAGCACACAAAACAGTGGCAGGAACAGCAAGCACTGAGCAAATTATACAGTTATGTAATTAGCGTACAACTGAACAACTAGGATGGAGCTCCACCAGAGCAGGAGCCCTGCCTGCTTGATTCATTTCTCTTTCACAAGCACACAGACGTGATGTGGAAACAAGGATTCTTATCCTGGCCAGTGTGTCCACACTCTTGTCCCAACGCTGTTTATCTCACAGAAATCACTTGTTTTGGGTTTTACATCCTTTTACCTCTGCTCATTACTAACAGGCAATAAGCCACCTTAAAAAAAAATAAAAAATAAAAGCATAACCACCACTACATGGGTACTGACAGTAAATTAAATTATGAGCACGAATTAAAGATATCCGTGGCATACATGGAACAGGAGACTTGGAAAGAGGGTTAGCTTTGGGAGTTGGGCTTGTCAACACTACTACTGCCTTGGCAACCAGCTTTGTGGAAGTTTTCTTATAGAACCAAAGACCTTGGGCTTTAAGAGATCCCGGAGAGTTGTTAACTCGCTTTGCTAAGGAGAACAGCTGAGGCAGTGTCTAGACAACTTTCTCCAGCTCAGTCAGTGACCAAATAAAACTCAGAATTCACATGACCCAAAGTCCCTCATCCACTACTCCATTATCATTGAACATAACATTAAGAGAAAGTATGGCCAGTGCAAGAGAAAGTATGGTCAGCGGCATAATGCAATATCAGAAAACAAGGTACATGACACACAATCTCAAGCCTTCTTCGGGGGATCTGTTGATTTCACAACACAAGATCAATGATCAAGGCCCCACGACCATGGCCGTTGACACATTGCTGCCCATGATGAAGACTTACCTCTGGTTCACTTCCACGGGGTCACACCCATAGTACTGTGCACATCAATTAAGGGTACTCCTATTCCAGATCTAAACTTGTGTCTGGTGAGTCATCCCCAGCCAAATTAGCCTATTCATTCAGTCTCTCGATACAGCTACACAAAAAAACAAACAAAAACACATGTGCTCCAAAACCAGACTACTGTGGATCAGACATTACATAATTTTAATTGTTATCATTGTAATTAACGTGGCTATTAGCAAAGTTTAAAGGCAGTGAAGACACAGGTAAGATTGGGCTACAGGAAAAAAAGGAAAAAGCACTGAACACATCTGCAGAGGGGAGCTCGAACCACACACAAAACTGGCATGAACTGCATTTTCTAGGTAGCTAAGAACATGTATATGACATGAATTCACATAAGAGTTGTACTGACAGTGTCAAGCCTTCCCACTCCAATTTCTGCAAGCATCGAGATAAGAAATGGAAAGGGGCCATTTATTAGCATCGAGACAGGTCTAATTCAGGCTGAAACTTGAGTGTCCTGCTCTTGTCCCGAGGCTGCAGGCACTGAGTGATCTAAGATCTTCCAGATAATTCAGAATCCTCACCTTTGGTGTGCTTGTGGCTTTGATAAATTTTTGAGATTCTGAAAGATGCTCCACTAAAAGGCAAACAATTATAGCAGTTTCAGTGTTTCTTTTGGGATATAAAGAATGTATCCTTTATTTTGTGGTGGGCAGGATCACCGGAACCATCAAGGTCTATCTGCAGCTTGGGAAGAAGCTGATTTGAATAAGAGATGTAACTTTAGTTTCACTTCCAGAGCATACCAAATAATTTTAATAGATCACAGCGAGCCAAAAGCTAGCTCTTCAAAACTTGATATGTATACAGGCATTAAAATGTATATTAGAAGTATATTAATACAACTCTATTTCAACACATTTAATTCTTAAATGCTACATATACTTGTCTAATCTCCCATTTTAAAAGTAGAAAAGGTTAGATTATAACATCAGGTTAGCTCTCTTTGAAGCAGGTAATAATTAAGTTGATTCACTGTTGCAATTACTGTCAAATCCCCCTTAATTACCAGAGACTTTATGGCGGCTTCATTACACGTCTGCTATAATGCATCGTGGCCCTAAGGAGAGGTGTCGCAGGAAATTCTGCATAGCATGGATAATTCTAACCCGAGGTTACGGCTTCCAGCAAAAGCTCCCACACTGAATTTATCTTTTTTTGACATTTCTTCCTGTTACTCCAGCAGTTAAACTGAGGTAACGTCACTAAAATACCCACCAAACTTTGAAAGTTAGAATTGATTTCTCCACAGCCATTTAAAACAAAACAGAGTGGGGAGGGAGAGATGGAGAGGGAGAGAGAGAGAGTGCAAGGGGGAGGGGGAAGAGGAAGAGGGGGAGGATGAAGATGGGGTGGGAGGGAGAGAAAGGGTAAATTAGCCATTAATTATTGTCCAAAACCCATTCTATTATTTTAATGGTGAATTCAGATCATGGCATTCAAATAGACATCAAATCTACATACCTAAATCAGACCTGTGCCTCGAGTACCTTCGTCTTGTGGATATTTTAAAAAGATGAAGGCAAAAATTACAATTGAACCTCTAATAGATAACCTTGAAGAGACTTATTTTTAATTTATTAGTGATTTTACCAACTGATTTCTGGGGGGGAGGAATAATCATTAAAATACAAACATCATTTCAAAGTTTTCCTAGTGCTGCTTGCCTTCACTGGAAAAATCTTTACAAACCTTTGCCTGCGAACTGAACAAGTTCAAAACAGATTGCTGAATGCCTCACCAAGATCCTTTCTTTAAGCAAGGAATTCGCTCCACAGAATATATTAGATTCAGAATGGGCCGCAGGGTTGATGACACTGTTGGCATCTGTGCTAACACTTAAGGGCCTGGCTTTGTGCAGCAATACGGTTATTAAATTTCTCCAGAGACCATGACTCATTAATCAAATATTCATACATCTCTGTAAATACAAGCTGAAACAGAGAATACCCTCAGAGCTGGGCATCCCAACACAAGTGCTCTTTCATGTAACACTGACAAAATCCTGAGAACATGTGGTCATGTTTTGCATTTCTAATGTACTATGTACTCTTCAATACTTCATTTCCTAAAAACAGAACACAAATGCTCTTACTCATTGCAAGTGTTAGATGGTCACAATTAAAATGACTCCGCTATTGCTTCATAGCATCTTTTTTTAAAACGAGGACAGTGAATTGGTTCTTCTGTTCTTTGTTTACCATCAAACAAGTAATTTTTTCCCAGGCGGATGAAGAAACCCAGGGCCATGATCCTATTAATACAAGAATTTGTATTAGCATGAAAACAACAAATTGCTACTTAAACTAGGAAGGCCAAATAACTTAACATATTAGCAGACATGAACTTGCTATATTTTGCAAAGCCCTGGGTCTGTTTTGTGCCACTGGATGTTTCCCCCGCTTTGTACAGTAACAAAAGGCCTTTGCAATTCACAGTGTCTGGAAAATTGGGGTCTGTGAGGCAGCCAAAGAAGAGAAAGTACAAATATTTCCTCATAAAGCTCCTAGGATCAGGCTCCTCACCTCAGAGTGGGTAAGATGAGCCATGGAAAGGGGGAGAAACACAGGAACGTGTAATATAAACTTCCCCCTTAGCACATAATTCACTTTCCCAAAACAGGGATTGAATTCTCAATGTTCCCTAAAGGGAAGCAATTCACCCGACACATCCATGCCAATCTACTACTCACACTGCCTGAGCCTTTAACCCAGGATTCTTCCCCAGCTTAGGTCCAACACTTTCCTCCACTACTGTCCTGTCTTTGCCCTGCTGGCCCAGCCCTCCTCCACTAGCCATGTGCGACTTTCTCTAAGTTTCCCCTCTGCCCTTCAGAACATCTAACTCAATATGGTGCAGGGACACCTAAAATCAGCTGCGGAAGCAAGAGTGGGTTAAATCCCAGGTCTACAAATAACCAGGCATTTGACCCTCAATTTTTTTCACCTGTAAAAGACATCTGCTTCCCAAAGTTTTGTGAAGAGTGAACTTGGGGTGTGTTATATAACTCGTGGTACGAGGTTGCCGCTGCCATGCACACCATCACTGCAGTCCTTCAAGCTACTTCTTGACACTCACTCCAACGTCCCTTTAGTCTAAGGATACTAACTCTCTCCCAAATGTATGCGTTCCTATGGTGAGCAGCTTTGTGCATCTATTTCCAGATGCCCGTTCTCCCTTCACTCTGTGCCCTTTGCTATGGAGTGCATGCCATCCATATCATCTACCACAATCCCCAGCTCTAGACTCCAGACTGAATTCTGCTCTGACTGCCACTTTTCAAAACTTCCTTATAGTAAATGCTTTGCAAGCTCGGCAAAACCTATGGAACGCCCCAGGAAACATTTAAGTTCAAATGAAAATAAATTATGATTAAGAGGAACTTACTAAAATATCTTTGAAATGTGATATATAGTAAAATATCTGCTTCTTTATCAACATACTAATAAATCTGAGCAGCAAGACCTACCATAACTTCAAAGATATGTAATTATTTCAAGATATCTGCACTAACTATGATATGAAAACATTCGGTTCCCATCTCTGACAAAGTTATAGCTATGGCTGATAACACTGTACTTTGCTTCCTACATTCCTAATAAAAAATTCACAAAATAAAAATAATAGAAAGTCTGTTTAAATTATATGTTAGTGGAAATATAGATGCAAGCTTCCCCATCAAAGTTCACGGGTTCTATTCAGAGGTTCACCGGCTTGAGAATGAAATGCATTAAATGGCAGCCTGTTCTTTCTGAGCCTTGTATTTTCAGAGAGTACATCCACAGAAGCTTCAGACTTATACCTCAGTAAAGCAGACTCCACAGGGAAGGGCTTGGGGAATCTTCCAGTTTTAAATCTTCATGGATTAAAGTGTAAAGGCTAAAGCCCCATTCTGATTTCTATCCTGTTCTTCCTTCACAGGGTTCTCCTTTTATGCCTTCTTCCAAGAGTCCACCTAAGTACATATTGCAGCCCGAGCCCCACAGCCATCAGCCATCTGGCCTCAACACTCTTTGGTCCCCTTACTCCCTCTCGGATGCATGTTACTGCTGTGTTTCAAGCTTCATCACTTAATCCACAACGGTTCTCCCAGCCAGTGTCAAAGCCAGCCACATGCTCCTCAGAAATTCCCAACCCTGCTTCCATTTAGAAAACATGCCTCTGGATTCTGACTCCAAGTATTTCTACTACTTATAAAAAAAGATTTTATTTTTGTTTAACTGTATGTATATTTTATAGGGGAAGGATTTGTGTTTGCAGCTGCAGTGACCATGAGGCCAAAAGGGGGCATGAGATCCCAGAACCAGAGTTAGAAGCTTCTGTGAGCCACCCATCAATGTGGGTGTTGGGAGTCAAACTCTGGTCCTACGTGAGAGTCTTGGGCACTCTTAACTGCAGACTCATCTTCTCCAGTCCCTGTGCTGATGATTAACTCATGTCTGCACATATATGACCATATTAGGTTTCCAGATTCATGGCAAATGCTGCCCCTTCCAGCTAATCCTAAAACATATGTCAGCTCTATTTTGGAACAAAATATCATTTTACCTTGTAGAAGTTTGAATGTGCCTTTTCTGGGGGAGAAGGGTAGTCTATCATGTGTTACAGTTTTGTGTGTCTGTTCTCCATCCTTAAGTAAACTTCTAATGCTTGTAGTCCAACGCCAGTTCAAACAAATCCCTTAAAGCCTTTTCAACCTTAAGACAGACAGTAAGGGACATAGACAGCATGTTAAGCACTTACTGATCAGCGAAACCTCATTGAAACCCCACACACCCCTTGCTGTAAGTGTACCTACTTCTGTAGTGGGTATTGTCCCAGTTTATAGATGTCAACTTGCTCACTGCCATGCTTCCAGTAAGTGATGAAGTAATGACCGAGGGAGCCAGTGTGATGTCATGTCACTCTGTCATCTCTACAGCAGAATGCTGAAAGTTTGGCAAAAAAACCAAATGCTGTTTTTAAATCTAAATATAAAGATTACTTTCTTAAAAAAAAAAATCAAACCAACAGCACTAAGTAAAAGAATAAAGCAGCATTTGTGATGTTGGTTCTGGTGAATGCCCTAGCAGGGCAATCCACCAAGATGTGATGCCCTTGTGAGTTACATTTCACTTTCTAAGCATCTACCTTTAGTGCTTGTAATCAATATCATGTTACAAAAAAGTTCAATAATACCATATGTTTTGAAAATGAATACTGAAAAAACGAGGACATTTTGGCAGAAACTGACAAAATCCTTAGATCTTCATAGGGGATCAACAATTGTCAAGGCAGCTGGGTGTGGTGAGGGATGCCTACCATCACAGCACTCAACTGAAGCAGAGACAGCTTATATTCCGTTAGCATGTTCCAGACGAACAAAAGTTACATAGTGAGACAAGAGACGGGGGTAGAGGAGGAGAAAGAGGGAGAGCAGGGAAAGAGTAAAACAGTGAAGGAAGCAAGAACAGCAATCTTGATTTTAAAAAAAACAAAAATGAAGCTGGAAGGCTGACTTTTCTAAGCTCAAATTTCCAAGCAAAGTTACAGTAATGAACTTGAGAGCACAAGACTAGGGGGAAGATCAGTAATGCTGTGTGTGCTTAGCACAGCCAAGGCCCCAGGTTCAAAGCCTCCCCCACCCCCACTCCACCTCCGGCACTCAAATGAGGGTCCAGAACCAAATCTTTATATCCATGGTCAACTGATTTTCAGTGAGGAGGCAAACACCATTCAACAGAAGAAGGGACAGTCTTTTCAACAATGGCGCTCAGACAAGCAGAGAGCCATAGGCACCAAGTGAATCCAGATATCTGTTTCACAGCATATACTAAAGTCAGCTGGGAATGAATAAAATATAAGAAATAAAATTATAAAACTCTTAGGAAGAAGTATAGGAACCATTCTTCTTCTTCTTCTTCTTCTTCTTCTTCTTCTTCTTCTTCTTCTTCTTCTTCTTCTTTTTTTAATCATAGATTAAGCAATGGCTTCTTAAATAGGGTATCCAGAGCACAAACAACCAGAGGGAAGCAGAAAACAGAGGAACTGGACGTGGATTAAAATTAGAGCCATTTTGTGTTCTTCCTTCACAGAGCCCTCCCTCCATCTGGTCATTTGACACAGGACCCAAAGCAATGGGCCAACTGACTATGGACAGAAATCTTCATCACAAAAATAAGACAATCCACGGATTGAGAGAAAATGTCCAGAAAGCATACACCCGACAAATAACTCAGATCCAGAACATGGAATGAGTCCTTACAACTCAATAATATAAAGACAAATGGCCCAGCTTAGAAATGAACAATCAACCTCAATTTCTTTGGGGGTGTCTTAGGTGTGGCTTCTACCTCTGTAACAAAACACCATTATTGTGGTTTAATAAAGATCAGGATAAACAAATAGGCCGAATAGATGTTTATTCAGGAAGAAATAACTTACAACCTAGACAGATGAACACCAGCAAGTTCCACCGGATGCTCTCCTCTCCACGTCCTGCCAGTAATCGAGCATTCCCAGGCTCCTCCTCAGACCTCCTTCCACAGGTCACTTCCGCCCATGGCTCCACCCCCCAATGGGCGTGGTCAGCACCACAGAAGGAGACAAAGTGAATATCCTACTACACACCATGACCAAAAAGCAAACTGGGGAGGAAAGGGTTTATTCAGCTTATACTTCCTACTGCTGTGTATCACCAAAGAAGTCAGGACAGGAATTCAAGCAGGGCAGGAAACTGAAGGCAGGAGCTGTCACAGAGGCCATAGATGAGTGCTGCTTCCTGTCTTGCTCATCATGGCTTATTCAGCCTAATTTCTTATAGAACCCAGGACCACCAGCCCAGGGATGGCAACACCCATATAAAATCATGGACATGGCTGGCAATAGCACCTTTTTCATAGAGGCCAAAAAGTAAAAATAATACAAACGTCCATCAACTCATGAATAAAGGAAATGTGGTTTCTCAATGTACTGGAATACTATTCCATCATAAAAAGAGTGAAGTTCATGACCATGTAAAAAAAAAAGTCATGCTAGGCCGGGTGGTGGTGGAACACACCCTTGATCCCAGCACTTGGGAGGCAGAGGCAGGCGGATCTCTATGAGCTCAAGGGCAGCCTGGTCTACAGAGAGAATTCCAGGACAGCCAGAACTACAAAAAGGAACTCTGTCTTGAAAAAAAAAAAATCAATCAATCAATCAATCAGTCAAACAAACAAACAAACAACAAAGCCTTTAAATAAAAGATGCTGTGGTAAGTGGAGAAACCAGAAGCAATGTCCAGAAGAGGGAGATGCTCATAAATCAGTGATTGCCAGGGCTGGGGGTAAGAGCAAGGGAACAGAGAACAGAGTACAGTTCGCAGGCACAGAGCTCCTTTTCAGGATAATGAACATGCGCTGGGTTGTCACCATGCTATTTATGACACAGCTCTACAGCTATGTTAAAAAAAAAAAAAAAAAAAAAAAAAACAAACCAAGGGGCTGACAGGACGACTCAGTGGCCACTAAGGCTGACTACCTGATTTTGTTCCCTAGAACTCATAAGATGGAAGGAGAGAACTAACTCCTTCAAGTTGTCCTCTGACTTCCATACATGCACAGTGGTACTCACATGATCAGGCACATACAGATAGGCACATAAACACACACAAATAAATGTAAGAAAACACTGTGTTTTCTTCTTCCTTTTTTATGTAAATTAGACAAAAGGTTGTTTTACCTGTCAATCCCAGTTCCCTCACTCTCCTATCCTCCCCTATCACCCCCAACAAACCCCAGCTCATCTCCTTTCTGCTCCCCAGGGAGGGTGAGGCCTCCTATGGGGAGCCTTCAAAGTCTGTCATATCATTTGGCAGGGCCCAGCACTCCCCCATGTATCTAGGCTAAGAGAGCATCTCTCTCTGTGGGATGGGCTCCCAAAGTCCATTCACATATTAGGGGTAAATACTGATCCACT
Organism: Phodopus roborovskii; assembly: GCF_943737965.1. Classification (NCBI taxonomy): domain Eukaryota; kingdom Metazoa; phylum Chordata; class Mammalia; order Rodentia; family Cricetidae; genus Phodopus; species Phodopus roborovskii. Next base: position 31,187,174 of record NW_026126447.1, on the reverse strand, counting down.
ACCAGAGGCTCCATAGACTGCCCAGTCCTCCTAACTAACACATATACTCAGGGGGGCTAGGTCAGTCCTATGCTGGTTTCCCAGCTATCACACTGGGGTACATGAGCTTACCCTTGTTCAGGTCAGCTGATTCTGTGGGTTTCTCCAGCTTGTTCTTGACCCCTTTGCTCATCATTCCTCCTTCTCTGTAACTGGAAATTCGGCTAGGTAACAAAAAAAAAAAAAAAAAAAAAAATTGAAATCCATAAAACTGTGCACTTAAAAAAGGACGTGTCAACACACAAACTAAATCTCAACAATGCTGAGGTTTAAAGCAGGCATAGTCCCATGTCTTTAACCCCAGCACTTAAAAGGCAGAGACAGGCAGATCTGTGAGCATGCCAGGCCAACCTGCTCCACACAGCCAGTTCCAACTTAGTCAGGGCTACATGGTGAGAATCTTCCTTAAAAGAGATAGGGAGTCAGGCGTTGGTGGTGCAGGCCTTTAATCCCAGCACTCAGGGAGGCAGAGGCATGCAGATTTCTGTGAACTCGAAGCCAGTCTGGTCTACAGAGGGGGTTCCAGGACAGGCTCCAAAGCAATAAAGTGAAACCAGGGGAAAGGAGGGAGGGAGGGAGGAGGGAGGGAGAGAGAGAGGGAGGGAGAGAGAGAGAGGAAGGGAGGGTGAGGGAGGGAGAGAGGGAGGGTGAGGGAGGGTGAATATTGTTTAAAAAAAGATGTGAGCCTTGAGATGCTATTTCTCACCAGTGTGATAACACTCTGGTTGGGTAAGTGGCCCCAGCCACCACTGGAAGGTAGCAGAATCTTCAAGAGGTATAGTCTAGTGGAGAGGAATTACCCTTGAAAGGGACATTGCAACCTGACCCTCCTTCCTTCTCTCTGCTCTCACTATGTACTCCCGCCAAGATAAGCCTACCTGACCACAGGCCAAAAAGCAATCAGGCCCACTGACTATGGATAGAAACTCCCACACTATGAGCTAAAATAGGCCTTTTCACCTTTTAAGTTGATTATCCAGGTATTTTGTTGCAGCAATAAATTGCTAACTCAAATAGACTTCTCTGGGACTTAGATGCACAGTAGATATATATAATCCTGTACCCCTCATCTACCTTAAATAACCAACTATACAATTTTTGAATTTTATTACCAGTTATTTTGTAACTATGTCATGAAGGCAGAAAAATAAAAGTGATAAAACTACTGGTAATAAATGCAGATCTCATAAATTTAATTAATATACAGACAGAAATAACCAGCCTCTGTGAAATGCTCAGGCAAATGTATATCTATTTTAAGGTAGACAAGTATATGTTCTACTGTACAAAAGAATACGAAAATGAATTACAGCTACATCAAGATCATGTCAAGCTTACATTATTAAAAATAATTTGAGCTTTAAATATTTTTAAATATTTTAAATTCCCTTTTATAATATTTTAAATCTTCTTACATTATTATTTTAAAAATTCTATTATTCAGCCCCTCCAGATTCAACTGCCTCAAGTCTTTACAGGAACAAATTATAAGCAAAAGTAGGAGTGTCTCTTGGTGTAGAGGTGGGCTAATAGGCATAAGGGTTATGGCTAGAAAGCAGCCACAGGTCACAGGAATGAACACCATGAAAGCCAGAGGCTAAAGTAACACTGCTTCATAAATGAACACAAGAAATGCTGAATGTGTGGTAGCCCTCTTCACCAAGAATAAACAGATTAATCAAATAAAAATACAAATTCAACCAACTGGATGTGCTTCAAGGACTCTTAACATGACCTACAGAAAGGTCTATGTTTTCTTGTGATATCCATTAAATACAGTACATAACTTAAATGTACATGTATAGCATCTCCCTCTAAAACCTCTGTTCTAACTACTCTTGACAGCAGGCTGTCCTGTCCTAACCAGGACTTACTTGCTGTAATTTAGAGCAAGCAAGCTGATGTGAATATTACCAAGTAAAAAGCAGGCCATATGTAAACACACTGCACAAGTTGGGGAGTGGAAGCCTCTACACCTAGTACCTTTGCAGCTGGCCAGCATGGTTTTGGGGGGGAAAGAGATATGCTTTACTTTTATGAAAAATAAGAATCTCTTATTTCCAAGAGACTGCTTTTTTTTCTCATGTATTCTTTGTCGGGGGGAACAGCATGGGGATCCCTTACATCCTCGCACACACATGCAAAGGCTAGAAGAGGACGTTCGGAGTACCGCTCCATCATTCTCAGACTCATCCTCTTGAGACAGGGTCTCTCACTGAACCTGGAGCATGCCATCTTGGCTAGCCAGCAAGTCCCAGCAATCCTTCTGTCTCCACCTCCAGAAGCGCTAGGGTTACAGTACACAGCCACACCGTCTTTTTCACGGGTTCTGGGGGTGCAAACTCTGGTCCTCATGACTGTACAACAAGCACTCATGCCCACTGCACCAGCTCCCCGCCCCTTCTATCATGATGTCTAGCTCCGAGCTCACCAATACTTTAAATGTAGTTTCTTCTTCTCCTCATGTCTGCTTCAATAACAACATATTTAGTGATTTTTCTCTTTATAAATTGTTTCTTTGTTATTTACCTGCCCTTCCTCTTGTCTCCTAGTTTTGGAAAATCCTTTATAGTTGTTTTATTCTTTTAATGCTTGTGCCTGAACCTATAGTGAGAAACACATGTCAAACACAAGCTATTGAAGTTGATCTCTAACAAACCATGACAGTGAACCTTCTCTGGGACAGAAGGGGAAAACTGGGCTACTGTGCTTTCTGGCACAGATGAATAGAGGCTAACTAGAGATCACTGACCCAAAACTGGATGGCTTACACAGGTAAGCCGTTTTATTGCTTCCTGTTTTAACAACAGCTTCTCTAGAGTTAGAATTAGCATATAAAGTTGTGTTTGCCACAGACAGTGTCAAATTCTAAGGTGGACAGATCGCAGAGTGATCTGAATTAGTAATCTTTTCAGATTATCTTCTTACTAATACAGACTTAATGGGCTTGGTTTCATGTAATACCAGAAAAATGAATACCTCAGGGAATTTTGGGGAGAAATACTAGCACTATAAAGGATCGTTTTACTTATTCATTCAACCATTCAATAAAGGATGAATTAAAAAAAAATGCCTGCTGGGTGGCTAACACAGTGGCAAAAATAAATAAATAGGTAGATAAAAATCACAACATCAAGCTTTATAAAGACAAAGGAACCCCTTGTTTAAAAAGTAAATTAGCAAAACTTGTACAAAGTCATTTCTGAAATGTTCCTGGTAAGGCCCAGTATCTTAATGGGAGACTCCTGTCTATCAGGAAACACTCAACTTAAGAGTCTGCCTTGGGGACTGACTCGGACCCCCCTGAATATGGGTCTCAGCCAGAAGGTCTGAGCAGTCTAAGAGACCTCAGACAGTGGAGCCAGGATGTATCCCTGGTGCACAAAAGGACTTTGCAAACATATCCCCCATGGAGGGATAACTGCCTTATTCTAGAGATAGGAGAGAAGCCCTAGTCCCTACTTCATAGGACCTGTCAGATCTACATGACCCCAACTGGATGGCATTCCCCTACATATGGTATTGTGGTGGGGGGGTTGGGAGGGGAGGGTGTTTAGAGTGCATGGGAGAGGGCAGAGAGGGCAAAAGGGAGGGAAGGAGGGAGGGAGGGCTGGAGGGGAGGGAGGGAGGGAGGGAGGGAGGAAGGGAGGGAGGGAGGGAGGGAGGAAGGGAGGGAGGGAGAGGGAACTGGGATCGACATGTAAAATAATAAATTAAAAAAAAAAAAAAAAAAACGCTTTGACTCCAAAATTTAAGTTGAAGAACAAGTTACTGGGGAAAAGTATTTCTATTTTTGTTTCCACAGAAAATGAAAAGATGTGGATTCCTTCCAGACTAATGTGGTTTGATCACGCCAGACCGCCTGAAACAGAGTACAAGCTGATCCTACATTCCAAACAGCTGGACAAAACAGCCCTACAGACTACAGCTAGGATATCTGAATCTTCTTCGAATCCCCCAAGACAGCGCCCTTACCAGCAGGAAGTAGTTTGGAAAGAACGACACCCAAATTCCCAAATATTGTGTATAAATGTTTGTTTTCATTTAATTGGACTTTGTTATATAAAATTAAATAAAAAAAATAAATTATTAAAAAAAAAAAAAAGAGTCTACCTTGGAAAGGAACATTCCAAAGCACGCCTGACTGTGCTTCTGGGCTGGAAGGGAGCACTCCAATGCATGCCTGACTGCTTCTAGGCTAGAAGGGAGCACTCCAAAGCACGCCTGACTGTGCTTCTGGGCTGGAAGGGAGCACTCCAATGCATGCCTGACTGCTTCTAGGCTAGAAGGGAGCACTCCAAAGCACGCCTGACTGTGCTTCTGGGCTGGAAGGGAGCACTCCAATGCATGCCTGACTGCTTCTAGGCTAGAAGGGAGCACTCCAAAGCATGCCTGACTGTGCTTCTGGGCTGGAAGGGAGCACTCCAATGCATGCCTGACTGCTTCTAGGCTAGAAGGGAGCACTCCAAAGCATGCCTGACTGTGCTTCTGGGCTGGAAGGGAGCACTCCAAAGCACGCCTGACTGTGCTTCCAGGTTTGAAGAACGTTATGTGTGTGTTCAAAGCAAAGTGCTTCTATCCTGGTTCTAATGGTAGAGTCGAACTTCTGCTTCCCTAGTGAGACAGTAGCCTAGCTTTGGCTGGTTCTCAGATGAAGATGAATCCATAAATAACCAAGATAAACCCATCACTCTTAACTTCCATCCATACATTCATTCACCCCTACACATTAAAGAAAACACTTTAGGTGCATGCCATTCCCAGTCTGGTAGATGATTGTGTTATAAGATTTGTTTGTTTTAACTACACAGTATTCTGAAAGAGCATTTTAAGGAATTGAATGTAAACAGTTGCTACCACTTCTCTTCTTACTATTGCCAGGTAGAATAATGTCTTACTCCAATATTCTACTTCACTATTATCTCTTAAAGAACTAGGGAAGTGAAGAGGTTCTTTTGTAACTACAAGCTTTGATATATAGAGTCCTTACATGGGAACACTCGCAGTTAGTACTATCCCACATGAGAGTCTAAGTGTTTGCATGTGATATGTCTACTTGTCCAGCCCTACAGTGTCTGAGACTAGAGGAATGCAGCACATAAAATCTGGCATATTCTTGGCTTCTCGTTCTTGTACTGCCTTGACAGTCTAGGAAAATTAGTATTGAACTTAATTTGTCCAGATTTATCTAGGGCAAAGGGAAAGCTTAGATTTTAGACTGCTCCAATTCAATAAACCATCCTCGATAGGAAATGTCAAACCTGTTTTTATTCTTCAGGCTTACCGAAGCCACCATCTCTCACCCAGTTTTGGCTTTACATGCAACTGTAAACAAAGGGATTCTCTACAAAGGAGGGCAATGACTACATGATAAAAACTTTTACATCTTTATAAGTCATCAATCTATACTGAAACACAGAAGCTTCATAAAACAGCCAATGTTCTGGTTCCTAAGCAACATTATTTCCATTCATCAGAAACAAGTAGCATTCATTTAAGATAATGATTTTTTTAATAAGAGAATTAAAATAACCCCAACATCAAAACCAAAACAAAAGCATCTTATGTCCTCACATTTTTATTAAAGTATTTGTTTTATAACCCTGGCATGGTAATAACTCATATTTTCATAACACAAATTTGTCTTTAAGTAAACTACAATACACTTAAGGCAGATTTAACCTGTAAATAGTCCAAACACCATGACATCACTTATACAAAGGGTAAAATCAGAGAGCATCCATATCTTTCTTAGTATTCATCTTTAGACTTAAAATTTGAGTAACACATGGATTTCTAATAAATTTCACTTTTAAGATAGGAAAAAATGCTACAACTATTTTGTAATTTCTTCCTTTACCTTAGTAAAATAAATATAGATAGTACTAACAACTTAACTTTTAAATACATGGGGGAAATCAACACTTTAGGACAGCTCAGAGGTAGAACACCTGCCTAGCACGTACAAGGCCCCGGGTTCAATCCCCAAGACAAAAGAAAGAAAACAGAAAGGAAGGAAGGAAGGAAGGAAAGAAGGAAGGAAGGAAGGAAAGAAGGAAGAAAACACAATGTTTTATATTCATTTCTCATCACTCTGTAGGGAACATAATGAGTAGCTGCTATAAAACCATATTATTAAGTATTGCCTTAAAATCCTGCTTACATGATTTTACATAATCATTTAGTTATCCAAATACATAAACCCAATGTATAAACTCTGGTTCCGCTAACAGCAGAAGACTGGGTAGTTCTGAAGATCCAGTCTCTGGTCTCCTGTCATTAATACTAAGCAGGGTTTTTAAATTAATTTGGTGATCCCAATCTTTGAGGGAATCTATATCACAAAACCTCCAGGGGACCAATGGGCTCAGGTAGAAGATGCTGGAGACCAAAAGGCTGACAGGTAGTGTTTTGTTAGCACATCTTTGGGAAGCGGAATGCAACTGGAATGCCTGTTATTTATCACTGGAAAGCAAGAGCCATCAAGTCATTTCTTTAAGAAAACATGTCTTTACAGTTTGGATGTTTTCAAATGTGCAGTGTTAAAAGGACACGCACAGTTAGGATTTGATCGCGAAGGATCTCGGCGACTTGTCATTCTCCATGGCTCTACTGTGGTCAAGCTCTTCTCAAACACAAATGCACTGATCTTTAAAGCAGGACAAACTCTTCTGTGCTAAATCGTTTGAATCTTTTCTTTTCATCTTCTGAGAAAAAGTCTTCTTCACTGGCTGCAGTAGACGTAAAATCAAAGTCTCTGGAATGGCCATTTACAAAAGTAAACAACGGATATTTCTCCTTAGAGGAAATTTTCAGTATCTGCAAGAGACAGCACAATGAATCACACACTGGATGCAACTGCACATAGTAGGGCCACGTGACAAAACTAAACATTTTAGTCCTGGCCTCGTCTTGTACATTTCTTCCCCATTCACCCAGTGCTGTGTGGTTTTTGTTTTAATTCTTATTTTAATTATTTTTTATTATTTAAAAAATTTTATTTTTCATTTTACATACCAACCCAAGTTCCCCCTCTCTCCACATCTCCCTCCCCCCTCACCTCCCTGCTTCCCACCCCCTATCCATTCCTCAGAGGAGGTAAGGCCTTCCTTGTAGAGTCAACAAAGTCTGACATACCAAGTTGAAGCAGGGCCAAGCCCCTCCCCTCTTTATGAAGGCTGAGCAAAGTACCCCACCATAGGGAATGGGCTCCACAAAGCCAGTTCACATACCTGGGATAGGTCCTGGTGCCACTGCCAGCCCCCCACCCCACCCCAAACAGATCAAGTCACAGAACTGTCATCCACATTTAGAGGGCCTGATTAGGTCCCATGCAGGGTCCCCAGCTGTCAGCCTATAGTCCATGAGCTTCCACTAACTTGAGTCAGCTGTCTCTGTGGTTTTTCCCCATCATGCTCTTGACCCTCCTCCCCTTGTCACACCACTGGACACGTCTGCCAGACAGAAACTCAACAGTGCAATTGTTTTAATTGCCATGCCTACAGGATTAAAGCTGATGAGCATCACACAGCTTACCCATAAAAATACCAGCTAGGTCACTAGTCCCTTCCACCCCAAGGTCTCCCACAGTCTTCCAGTCCCATTAATTTTGTAGTCATGCCGAAGAACTAGCTCATATTTATCTTCTTTTAGATAGTAACCAGAACATGACAAAATGGTAGTGAAATGTTATGAAAGATAGTCCGTTAAGATAACACACGGTAAGAGCAGTGTGACACCGAGGCAGATGGTCCAGTCTAGTCTCAATTCTGCAACTACCTCAAGGTGGCCTTGGGCAAATCACTCTCCCTTATCATCTATGAGACAGCCCAAGTCAGCCAATTTCCCTACGAAAGAATTATTTTCAAAAGCGTGAAAGCATTAATATGAAGCTCTTTGTAAAATTCAGTTTGAGGGTCAATGAGATGGCTCAGTGGGTGAAGATGCTGGCCTGAGTTCCATCCTTGGCACCCACAAGGTGGAAGGAGAGAATTAATCCCCACAAGTTGTCCTCTGACTTCCACGTGTAAAAAATGGCATATGCATTTTTAATGTAATAAAAATAAATATGTTTGTTCTTTTCAAAGACTCCAACAGTTTTGACTGAAATATTTCTGCTTTAATCCAGTCAACATGAAAGAGTGTTGTTCTCTTGTACAGTAACAACATATTGCCTCCTTACAAAAACAAAACAACAACAACAACAACAACAAAAAGCAGCCCCTAAAATCTTGTAGGGGACCTGCAACTATTACATAACAAACATTTATAAATTGTATATCCACATGTACTTTGAACAATTTAAAATTTTCTGTTAAATAAATTCTATTGAAATGCAAACAATGTTCATAAAACAAATAGAAAACTTTCTCTGAAGGACGTTTGAACAGAAAATTTTCTTTCTCTGTTTTTCCACTTTTGAGACAAAAATGTCATTATGTCCCCAGACTGGCCTCAACCTCACAATGGCTCCGTCTCTGCCTCCAAATACTGGGATTACAGTCATGTACCAACAGGCCTAGCAAAAACCAAAATTTTATTGTCAATAAAGACCATTAAAACTTTCTGAAAACTTCAAGTTATACAGCAAAGGCTGAGAGAATATCAACTGTACATGTACACATCAGTAATCATCAGTTAAATATGGTTTGTTATCGCCTATAGATTTATCTCTCTCTCTCTCTCTCTCTCACACACACACACACACACACACACACACACACACACACACACACGTAAATTCTCCTGAAACATGGCTTACCTGGGTAGCTCTGGCAATAGAAACAATGTAAAAAACATTTCAATGAGACATTTAACATAACTCCCCCCTCCCTTCTTTGTTGCTTGGAAACAAACCATTTTAAAACAGCCAAGTACTAAAACATCAGAGCTGATGAAAACAGATCTTGTAATTCATATCAGGCTTCTAATTTATACTTTGCTCTAGTTTATTTGATTTGTATTCTACAAAAAGAAAAAAAAGAGGAAAAGGGCAAAAATATGGAAAATAAGGAACAAGAGGCGGAAAAAATTGGCATCTAAGGAATCATCTTCTACCAGCCAACAGCTGGGAAACATGCCAGACCTGCTTGTCATTTTGTCATTTTACAGCCATTTCATGTCACTTGTAAAGTCCAGTACTGATGGGCAAGCATCCATAGTACATTGCTTCCAGATCAACACAGCATAGCTAACATTAGAATCTTCACATTTTCTTTGAAGATCAGAAAGGGAACTTTTGAGTTTGTTGGCTATGACCAAGAAGCTCATTGATCCTCATATTAAATCTGCACCCCAGGGAAAATGTCAAAAAGAAAACTTTTGTCCTTTATAAAGTGTGTTTTCCCTCCTGCATCTGGGGCATCCTATACAGAACCTGTTTATCCCAGCTTTGAGACTATCAATGGCACAATCTTTCTGAGTTTATTTAAAATAATACTAAAGGCTCTCAAATGAGAACTATATTAAAGGTTTATCCAGGGAGATGGGGAAACGGCGCAGGGTTAAGAACACTGACTGCTTTTCCAGAGGACCAGGATTCAATTCCCAGCACCTACATGGCGACTAACAACCATCTCCAACTCCAGTTCCAAGGGATCTGATGCCCTTTTTTCTGCCCTCCATGGGCACACAGGCAGAAAAAACACCCATGCACATAAAATTAAAAACAAAGGTTTACTCAAATTAGTTAAAATGCAATGTCCACATTAACCTGAAGCATAGGGTTGGAGAGGTGACTGAGCAGTGAAGATCACTGGCTGCTCTTGCAGGGGATCCGAATTTGGTTCCCAGCACCCACATGGCATCTTCAACTGTCTGTAACACAAATATCACAGGATCCAACACCCTTTCACTTCCAAGGCACCAGGAACACACGTGGTGCATATACATTCATGCAGGCAAACACTCCTATCCATAAAATAAAAATAAATGCACTTATTTAAAAACCCTGCATAAATGTTTTTTTCCCGTAGTGTCAAAAGTTGGAGGTAATCAATACGCTGCTGTTCTTTAATGAGGGAACAAATAAGTTGTGCTAATACGATAAATGGAATGTTAGTCCAGGCTGGAAAAGAATAAGCTATTAAAGCACACGTAAAAACTTTAAGCACATACCACCATTTGGAAAAGGTGGATCTGAGGCGTCTACATACTGCATGGCCTCAGTTACAAGACATTCTGGAAAAGGCAGAAGGATGGGCACAGTAAAAAGATCAGTGTCTAAGAGGACAGAGACTGAACAGGTACAGCAGAGAGTTTTCTGACAGTTAAACTATTGCTTATGATATTATAATGACATGTGTCTCGATATGGATTTGGGGCAATAGCGATATGTCAATCTGAGTGCCTTGGTTGTAACAAATACACTACCCTGTTGTGGTAGACTGATCCTGGGGAGGAAGGCAGTGGGAACTTTCCCATTCAATTTTGTTGTGAAGCTAAAGCTTAACATTGACAATTATTCAACCTGTTAAAAATGCACTATAGGATGTTGGGGGGGTGGCAAGAGGGACTTGGAGGAGAGGAAGGAATGGAAACTACAGTTGGGATATAGAATAAATGAATAAATTTAATTAATAAAAGATAAAATCATGCACTATACTGGGCAGTTGACTGGAAGATAAAGCCAAATGAAAACCACCAATCAACATGAAATGGAAAGTAAGATATCTTCTCGAGACAAATGAAAACTGGAATGCCAAAGGAGGCTTTGTAAATTGTCTAGCTCATTCTCATTTCTAAATAGACAAATTCAGGAGCAAAGGACTCAAATGACTGTGCAGCCACAGAAGATGACTACTACACCAACAATTCATTATTGATACATGCAGCTCCAACAACCCGTCAACCTACTTCCCAAATCCTTCCCATAGCTAGGGGTAGCACAGCAAGACATCTTTAAGAACACACAGTACGGACTTGAAAAACTGGGGGGATGGAAAGATGGCTCAGTGGTTAAGAGCTATTGCTGCTCTTCCAGAGGACCCAGGTTTGGTTCCCAGCAGCCGCACCAGGTGCCTCACAACCACCTGTAACTCTAGCACCAGGGGAGCCAGTGTCCTCTTCTGGCCTCAGTGAGCACCCACACAGACAAACACAGGTACATACAAATAAAAATACATTTTAAACCTTGATCCTGAATTTTTTTTTTTTTTAAGTCTGGTGTTCTTTTGTAATTAGAACACTGGTAATGTCAAAAATCTTGGGGTTTTCCAAAGTGGAGAATACAAAATCTACATTTAAAAGTTTCAAATTAGGTTGTCTCCGTGAGACAAAATATCACTAATTTAGCACTACTCAAAGTTAAATACAATGTCGATTATTTAATGGTTTAGGTAAATGTGTATTGTATACTTTTAGATTTGTCTGTATGTGTGTGTGTGTATGCACGTGTGCGCGCACATGCATGTATATGCCATGTTTGTACAAGTGCTGTTGAGGGGCAGGGAAGGGCACTAGGTCCCCTGAGGCTGGAGTTACTGGTGGTTGTGAGCTGCCTGCATCAACTTTAGAGAGGTCTAGATTCTATTCTGTTTTCACAACACAGCCAAATACGTGCTGAAGCTGCTTTATTACCTGAAAAGCAAGCTGTAGATTTCTTCACGGGAAAGAAATATGGTCATACTTTATCTATGGACTGTGTCGACAGGCTTCAGAATTGAGAGGAGAAAAATCCAGAGGACAGGAATTGAGTCATTTATTTCATCATAAAGCTAGTTAGAAGAACGGGAATAAAACAAGTGATCTCTTTCCCCATGCCAAAGTCCTTTCCACTATGTCCTGTCACCGAACATGGAAATCACTCTGGTCCACAGCACTCCACTGATACTGTCCAGGATCACTACACTGGGCTATGGTCTATGTGTTGGTCCATTCTAAAGTAAGCCGAAAGTATGAAAGACAAAATTGTCAAAATCACCTTGAAAAGCCTTTCAATTATTTAAAGCACGGCAGTCATAATCTTATATGCACACCCTTGTTCAGTGATGTGTAAATGTACAAAACAGACTAACATATATTATAAGCCAGAAATGATAGCACACACCCATAAGTGTGGCACATTCCCAAGTAGTTGGAAGCTTAAGCAGTTAGATGCCAGCCTGGACTAGATATATCAGGATACTGTCTTAAAATACCAAAACTAAAACTAAATACACATACATATAAACACACACACACGCACACACACACACACACACACACACACACACACACACACACACAAACAGCGGCTGGGGAGATGGTTCAGTGGTTAAAAGCACTGGGTTTGACTTGGGTTTGGTTCTCAGCACCCACATGGTGGCTCACAACCATCTATAACTCCTGACATACTCATATGGCTTCTATGGGCAGCAGGGACACACATGCTGCACAGACTAATGCAGGTGAAACACCCACACACAAGCACAAATGCACACATGGAAATGTCCCTTTGCCACTGTAGCACCATGAGGTTGGACTGCACCTAGGGTGTAGGTGCTGTTAACCCCCTTACGCCATCCCCTCACTACTCAACCTTAAATCCAGCCAGTCTTCCAGCTCTCACATTAAAAACCTTTATTAGTTCTTATTCTCAGTTGCTTCTATGATAATCAACACTCTGAGCATTTCTTTCTTAAATGGTACTTCCTTTGGTTTTATAGTATTTTACCTCCCAGTGTCTGGATGCTTCTTCGTCCCTCTCTTCACTCACTGTCTCCGTTTGTTTCCACATCCCAAAATACAGATATAAAACTGATCCTTTTATCTCTCCTGCATATTAGCTCATTCTACATTCTTCAAAATATTATCTGCTCTCAGTTTCAATTCTTGCTCACTAAGCATTATTATTAACTATTGTATGTAGCCAAGGGGAGTGACTACTGAAGGATCGGTTACAAGAATGACAACAGTGCATCCATTCCCCATTTATTTCATCAAAAAAAAAAAACCCATCCCAAGCTCCTAGCCCACACCCACCCATACTACACTGCCCAAAGAGGGCACATTATTATCACGAACACAATCAGGATTCTCCTCGGGACAAAAAAAGGGCAAAGAGACAGGGATTAAACAAGTATCCAGTGGTGTGTTTGTGTGCCATTCACAGAAAGGAGCATGGTAAAAATAAAGCAAGGCCATGTGCTTGCTTAAACACTCAACTGATACCCATTCTACCACAAATTTCTCACAACATTCTTCCGAGAGTTTCTACCCACAATGTTGTCTAGTCCCTCCTCACACTTCTTTCCTAATTGCACGAGTACCAGTCATTCTAAGTCCCGCCCATATTCTACTGACTCTACCTCGGACCACACTGATAGTTCCTCCAGAGACCTGTGGACTTGTCAAGTACAGCATATAGACTACTAACGTTAACTGTGGCACTACGCAGACTCCGTTCAAAGCCAGAATGAATTGTGTGGGCCTGAGCGGGTTACCTGGCCACAGTCTCACAACGACATCACACATGTCAGCAACTTCCCTACAGGACATAGAGGTGCATGCAGGTCTCTGGAACAGAAGAGGGAAGAGAGATAGTCTTTGGCTGAGTTCATCATTCCCAGGAAAGATCTGGAGGAAACACGGGAGGGGAGGAAGGCAGCTCCAGGGAACAGGGGTGGGAAGGCAAAAGTCAGTCAAGCTTGGCTTTAACCCCACACCAGTCATCACTTTGTTCCGAAACAGAGAAACTTGGGCACAATCAACAGATTTTAAAGATATATGTACGTATTGCCTTGGCACATATAAAAAATAAGCGTTTTGAACAAGTTTGTTTTGAGTTATACATACAAATAGTACTGAGTAGACCATTAAACATTTTAAGATAAAACCACAGCAATTTAAAGAATAGATGAACAGACACTAAAGACTTTCTACATATCTCAATCAGTGAGCTCCTTGATAACTTAAAAGAAAAGCTTTTAAAGAAGTCTCTTCAAATCACTCTTCCATTCAACAAATATTTACTGACCCCTAGAATGTGACAGGCAATTCTGAGCACTGGCGATTCAACAATAAACTCAGCCTATCCTTAACTTTGCCAAGGTAACACCACAGTGAAAAAGACATGTGTACGCAGCAGAATACACACAGACACGTTAGGTACATGTAAAATGAATGATAGCAATAGGTGCTGAGGAGACAAAACTACACGCAGATGGCTTGAAGGCTAAGCAGGGAGCATGAATCAAGACCTGGAAGATGCAAAGGAGAGAACATGAGTATGTCTGTTGGAAGAGAATTCAACATACAGACTCCATGAACAAGAAGAGGGTCAGTCAAGAGCTGGGAGAAGAGGGTAGAAGATGAGGTCAGGAGATGATGGGAGAGGAGGCAGGGATTCCTCGTCTAAGGGTTAGTAGGAATTTGAGCTTTGACACTGAATGGGTTGGAAAGAAACTATAAAGGTATGAATGAGAAGCTACTAGTACAACCTTAATCACATTTTTATTTACTTTTTATTATTTTATGAGTATGGATATGTCACCTATATATCTATCTGTGCATTACATCCATGCAATAGCCATGTGGTTGAGGTCAGCATCATATCCCTTAGAACAGGAGTTACAGAGGGTTGTGAACCATCACATGGGCACCCAGGTCCTCTACAAGAGCAGCCAGTGCTCTTAACCACTGAACCATCTTTCCAGTCCCTTAATTACATTTTAAATAAAACCACTAGGGCAGCTATGTGGACGACTGTAGGTGTAGCAAAGGAACTGTTAAGAAACAAAAGTAGACATTTCAAGGTGTCATGAGGGGCCAGAAGTTACCGCTCAAAGTACATGTCGAAAGAGAGATGATAGGAGTTTCCTATGCTTCAGACATAGGGTGTAAAGTGGAGAAAGATCCAGTTTGAGGGCAGGGCCCATAAAAATGGCATTGCTGATTTATACAGTAACCAAATTCTTTCTCATTTGCTGCGCTTTACTTTACTACTTTTATAATTTACTTTAGTACCCATATTCCTTTGGATGGATATTAGATAAAATGTAACAGGTCTCTTTCTATACATAGTACTTGTGGCAAAATTCTAGTGAAATAAAAAAAATAAAAATAACTTTATGATTTTTAAAATCGATCTTTTCATTTTATAGTCAAGTCTTACAGCCTAAAAAAATAGCTAAAAGCCACTTTATAAATACCATTGTTAGGAGAGCCTGATAAAACAGTATGTGTCAAAATAACTCTACCACTAAGGGCAACCATGAGGAATGAATAAAATAGATAAAAACCCTGTTGGAAAGCTTCTGAAAGTAAATGAGATGAGCACATCTTATGGAGTGAGAACCCTGATGAGGTGGAGTGGATCAAGAGGCCAGAAGACAAACACAGAGCCCTAGTCCCAGGAAAATACCTCCAAGATAATTCTTTCCCGAAGCCACTAGGTGGGGCGGGGCAAAGCAGGCTTCCACACCAGGGTGGGAGAAGTCTCCGCCCTGCTAGGTACAGTGATGCAGTAGACATCACTGTAAGTGATAGAAGTTAGATACCAGCAAAGGGACACGTTGAAATCACGAGCCAGACACTAAAATTCAGCAAGAATATAATATTCTGCATCACCTACTAAATACAGCCAACAAAAAAGGGGGGGGACCTGGAACTGGAGGTAAACCTGCCCTGAGGGAACAAGCTGTAAAATTATCAAAAATGTCCTGGTTTTGTTGTTGTTGTTTTAAGCTACAAGATCATGGGAGAGTCATGGAAGATGGTGAACTTCTCTAGATTAAAGCAGATTCAAGACACACAGCTGTCATGCTCTGCTGTGAACCGGTCAGTCAGCTACACCACGCATTAGCAGGGCAACTGGTAAAAAACGGTACCTTCTAAAGCTCATATGCTAATATGATAAACAACATCACTTCCCTGATTTTGACAGCTGAACTGAGCTTATGCAGGAGAATGTCCTTGTTTGTCAGAGCTGCACACTCAATTGTTCAAGCATAATGGGGCATTATGCTAGCAATTACTCTCAAACGGTTAACTGTTATAGTTTCAACTCTTCTTTAAATTTTCAAACTGTGTCTGTTAAACGAAGGCAAAATCAAGATGCAAACAAAAGCAGCATTTTTTTTTCATCAACAAACAGCACTAAGAGAAATAACCATGAAAGCAATTAAGAAAGACCAGAGATGAAAGCGGCATGAGAGGAGAGAGGAAGGGACAAAGGCGTCGGAAAGGGTGGCCGTCACAACAACACAAGGAATGCAGAATCCTGCAAGATTCAAATGGTGGACAGCAAGGCACAGAAGCAGAACACACGGCAGGGCTAGAGGAAGCGATTACAATTACATATTGTAAGTGATTCAGTTGGGCCAGGAGAGGTGTGCAGGCCTGTAACCCCAACACTTATGCTGCAGAAGCAAAAGGACCAGGAATTTGGGCCATGGAGATGGCTCAGCGGGTAAGGCAGCGGGGCTGTGGCCAGACCTCAGAGCCTGAGTTACAGTGTGGAAATCCATACGGTGGAATGAGGGAATTAACTCCCACAAGTTGTCTTCTGACCTAGACATGTACACACACACACACACACACACACACACACACACACACACACACACGAAAGCACATGCACATACTGCACACATATGCACAGGCACACAAACGATAATAAGATAATTTTTTAAAATACAAAGAACAGTCCAGCCTCAGCTACATAGTTTTCAAGGCCACAGCATTTGTTGCTCTTCTGGAGGACCCAGGTTGGATTCCCAGCACCCACATGATGGCTCACAACCCCGGTTCCAGAGGATCTGATGCCCCTCTTCTGACCTTCTTGGGTACCATGCATGTCTATGGGGCAAAGACTTCATTCAGGCAAAACATTCACACATGAAATAAACAACTCTAATAAAACTCTTAAATCAATCAACAGAAAAAAATGTTAATCAGTCAGTAGATTCCACTGAAGAGTAAGGTCTAATAATCGTGTTTGTACATAATTAATGATATTGTCACAAAATACATAAACTAAAGAGCAATAAAATATAAAGAAGAAACAGAGGATTCTATACCCCCAGGTGGAAACTTATCCCACGATTTAACTCAGGCTGTGAAGCCTGGCAATAGACCTCCTTCTCCGCTGAGCCATCTTGATGGCCCAAATTCCTGATCCTCTTGCTCCTACATCTGCTGTGACAAACAGCTGGCAGAAGCAGTGTAAAACTGATTTGGGCTCATGGTTTCAGGGTTCAGTCCATCATGGCAGGGAAGGCAGGGAAACCTCATCTCCTAAAGCTCTGCCCCTAGTACCACCACCAGCTGAGGATCGGGTGTGCAAACACATGAGCCTGTGAGGAAAATCTCAGATTCGAACCACATCAATGTTTCTCCATAAATTAAAAAGCACACAGGAAAATAAAGGACATTAAAAAAAATGTAAGGGAGAGAAAATAGGAAGGACAATGGCATGTGGCAAATATAGAACCATGCATCGCTATGCCAAGCATTTCTGCTCTGATTAATGTGCAGCGTATGACTCATGCAATCCTCAAAGATATGCCCAAGAATATTCTTTCGGGCCAGACCATGATAGCGCACACCTTTAACCCCATTATTCTGGAGGTAGAGGCAGACAGAACTCTGTGAGTTTATAAAAGTGAGTTCCAGGAAAACCAGGACTGATACACAGAGAAACCCTGTCTCAAGGTGAAGGGAAAAAAAAAAAGAATATTCTTTAAAATACTATTTGTAGGACTGGAGAGATGGCTTAGAAATTAAAGCACTTGCAGAGGACCTGGGTTCAATCCCCAGAGCCACATGGCAGCTCACATCATCTGGAACTCCAGTCCCAGGTGGTCTGATACCCTCTCTGGCTTTCTCAGGGACTGCATTGCATGTGGTATACTTACATACTTGCAGGTAAAATACCCATGCACATAAAAATAAATAGCTCTTTAAGAAAGAGAAAATAAAAATAGAATATTATTTGCAAACAAAAGCTGAAATAAGCAGCTAGGCTGTGGTGTACACCTTTAATCCCAGCAGTCAGAGAAGGCAGAGGCATGCAGATCTCTGTAAGTTCAAGGGCAGCCTGTTTCACAGAGCTAATTCCAGGACAGCCAGGGCTACACAAGGAAATAAGCAAAACAAGAACCAAAACAAGCAATTTTAGATTCTTAGAAACAAGCCAAGTGACCATCAATGAAAGGAAGACTGAGAAATGAAATTTAATGACATACAAAGTAATATATGATGTTTGTGGATGTATAAAGTATGGGTGTGACAGACTGATCCAATATGAAAGTTACCAGTAACAAGTAAGAAAAGGAATGCAATGGAGAAGAGCCACGTACACTGGATTTGTGACCAATTACAGTACGTGTGTAATTCTTCATAAGCTCAGTGGTAGAATACCGGCATTTTTCTTCATATGTCTATATGCCTGAAATTTAAATTTTAATGTCATAAAATACATTATTGATGTGCTGCTTCAGCCTGACATTCATGCTTCTCTACAATATTATGTCAATGTACTTTCCTAGTGTCACTCATCCTGCGCTATTTCCTAGTACAATGTTTCCTAAGCCACAGACATTCACACATGGCCTGCCTTCCCTGCTTTTCTGTGTATGTTTCCTCTAGTGTGATTAATGAACACTTCTCTTTCATCATTCATACAATTTTGTAAAATAAATTAAAATGGGAAATCATGTGGTTACTATACCCACCGTGCTTTCTAATAGGAAGAGAAATAAATACATGCATTACATGTTTGTCTTTCGTGATGCCTGAAAATATCAAGCATCACTCCCCTGGTTAACTCACAAGTAGTTCTCCTGGTGTTAAAAAAAAAAAAAAAAAAAAAAAAAAAAATGCTTAGTTAGAAACTGAAATCTCCAGACCACAACCTTTGGGGTTCTGGCTCAAGTGTTAAGGGGACAGAAATGCTGTCCTTTATGTACTCCAGCAGACTCCTCTCTGGTATGCACCATAGTGCGGCTCCTCTTGGCCCTTCCCTCTTTCCTTGGCTCTCCCCTCTCACCAAGCAATGGAAATTATGCGTACACTTTCACTTTCGGGCTCAGCTTAAATATCACCGTCACAATAAAATACTTTGACTTGGATGTGCCATCTCCCTGGGTTCAACTTGCTTCCTTCTTCATCAATTTATTTCTAGTTTCATATGGACGCTTATCATATTCAACGTAATATATGTCTGCTTGTCGTGTGCCCGCTCCTTAAGCATAAATGTTACTTGAGGCTAGAAACGTTATGTCTTATTCAAAGCAGGAATTCTATCCTGGGCGCTTTATGCTTTGTATATAGCAGTTACATACATACCTGACAGAATGAACCCCATCCAATAATTAGCTTAATAATCTTTATTAACATTTTTCAATCACACAGCATAAGACATTACAAATTCAACGTGACACACTAGACTGCCTAGATCATTTTCAAAATGAGAAAACAGAAAATAAATCCAATTAGAAAAGAAGCATAGAAAATATGGAAAATAATTAGGTTGACTAAAAATGCCAAATTCTGGTCTGGATGTGTGTGTGCTTAACTTTAGAACTACCCGAGCAAAAGCAGTTGACAAAGTGATACCTTGACACTACTCAAAAGCAGTATCTAAGAAAGCAGTGAACTTGCTCTTACAAATTCTCCAGAAGATACTGAGCATCGTTTCCCTTTGCCTTAACACTGCACACTGCTCTGATATATCAGCAACAACTCTAATTGCTTTTCCGGTGAAGAAAACCACAATAACTATTTTTAATCAGAAAGATCGATACATAACTCCTCTGTAAATGCTTCGTTTTGCCACAGGAGTACACTGTGCTCCTGTCTCAAACACACTTATTCTGATCCAAACAGAAAGTAAGCTGATGAAATCAGAGAGATACACCTCTATGTGGGACATGGTCACCTATATCAGCATCTGTCACTGGATTGCCTGGGTTTATATACTTTTAGCACATGCATGGTATCTTACAGAGACAAAGGGTTATCAAACCAGAATATTCTCTTGTCAGTCATGCTCTCAATGAAGAAAGCAAAGGGAATGCCATGCCCTGCTCTGATCACTGGCCTTCCTGCTTCCCGGGGGAATGAGGAGGCGAAGACTGCAGGCAGGGCAGAGCTTTTGAAGGTCTCACGGAGCTCACTTTCTCCTTGCTCATTTTTCTGTCACATTCCTGTTAAGTTTCCTGTTCTTCTTGGCAAGTCAAGTACACTAAAATTCTTATTTAAGGCTTTGTACTTAATAGGTTCATTCTGTCTTTACACTGTTGAAGTAAAATGTTACCCTACTACAGTCTACTTGCCTGAGTAATGTCTAAAATCCCTGTTACATCTGAGCATGCATTCTAAGTGCCTCTTGGTGAGTCCAGTGAGGTTCTGAGTGACCACAGGAGGACAGTCTATGTGACCACTGATAATGACACCCCTCCAGTTACTCTGGCTTCTTGGGCAGCTAACCTTTTTTCTTTCCTAAAGTAGTAAACACGGGAGGCATAAAGCTCTGTATGTTTCGACAGTACTCACGCACCAAAAACATGCACCAGTTTAAAAGTAAAAGGTAACTGAGTAACTACTTCAAAGAGCCATTAAGTAGAACAGACCAGACATGACAGTTATTAAAAGGTAACAACACACTTCGTTTGATAAAGTAGTTCCAAGTGACGCAAAAATACCATTTCTCTTTAAAAATAAATAAATAAAGGAAGCACTTGGACTAAAAAGAAATGAAATTTGACTTGATCAAATACTTCATTAATTTCTTCTTCTACCCCTAAGGGAGTGCCCTTTAAAATCCTCTTCAAATAGGATGTAACCTAATTGCTCGCCCAGGGCCAGGGTTGGCAGGATTTTTATATCAACATTGCCACCTAGTGGACAACACTTTCTCAACTCATCACTGGAACCTTGTCTCAAATGCTGGCTCCCCAAAGTTAGTAACTTTCAAAGTGGAATTCTACAAACATGTAACAGTTCACACATTTATTGTTATAGAATGTAAATCATTATATATACCATGCTTTAAATACAGTACCTTAGTGATTTCTTCAGACACTCGTTCGAAGTCCTGGACGTTTCGACAGTAAAATCCTATCGTACAACTAGGATCCATTTTCCTGAATGACATCTTTTTAGGAGAAGGACAGTGGAATGTCTGTAATTTTTAGAATAATTTGGAATTAGTTTACCCTTAAATGATGGACCAAAGTAAATACTTTTTCTCAAAACTATACATACATATTCTAAGGAACATTTCAGCCCTTCCCATTCTCTTTAAGGACATAAAACCCAAGCAGGATTGTGTACATTTAATCAAACCTTTACCCTATGTGACTTATGTTGTTGATCAAGCATAAACAAAGCCATATGGAATGCATTTCTAACACTTGGAGAAATGAAGAAACAGATGGCCA
This sequence comes from Phodopus roborovskii, assembly GCF_943737965.1. Lineage (NCBI taxonomy): Eukaryota > Metazoa > Chordata > Mammalia > Rodentia > Cricetidae > Phodopus > Phodopus roborovskii. Next base: position 31,165,773 of record NW_026126447.1, on the reverse strand, counting down.
GAGTTGACATGTGTAGTCTAGTCTAGAACCCTGTTAGCCAGCCATCTTTGTGAGACCAAGTTAAATCCTTCTTATTACAGATGCTTCATTGCTTGTAAAAAATATTCATAGCAGTTTTATTCATACAGCCAAAGCTAAAAATGAACTAAATATCCATAAAGAGGGACTGAATTAAACTTTTTATGTCCAGGGCTAGATAGGTGGCTTGGTAGTTGTGAACATTAACACTGTTGCAGGGGACCCAGCACCCACATGGTGCCTCACAACTGCCTGTCACTCCAGGGCCAAGGGATCCGATGCCCCCTTCTGGCCTCCATGGGCACTGTACACCTGATGCACATTCTCCTATGCCTAAACAAGTCTTTTTAAAAATGTAAAAGCAATTTATGGTCATGCCACAGTTATTTGGAATTAAAGTGGAGCAAATACCTTGCTGTGGACATGGATGAATGGTTTCTTTCTAATGCTTAAAACTGCTTTGTTATTCTTATAATTCAACACACCGACTCGTACAAACTTCCCATATGAAATAGTCAACTTCAGAGTTTTTGTCTGATTTTGTTGCTCCTGTTGTCTTACTCCTTTAGTTCTTGAGGCAGGCTCTCCCTGTGCAACCCTGGCTGCCTGGCAAATTGGCTACGCAGACCAAGCTGGCCTCCAACTCATGGGAACCCACTTGGCTCTGGCTTCTAAGTGTAAAATTATTGGAGCATAATTGAATATTCTTCCAATTCTCTTTTCTACTGTTTTATATTCTTGTTCGTTCCCATAAAGAACACAAGAGGCAGGTGGGACAACTATTTTAAAGAGGTTAAAAACAGATCTGGAAGACAGGAAAGCTAAGTAAACTGTTAGCTGCAGTACGGAGGAGTGTGTAGGGGTACCAAGGCACAGTTCTAGTTCATATTTATGAGACGGTATTTTGTATACAATATGTCTAAAAATAGTCACTTGCCCACTTCGCTGAAAACCAGTGACAAGAACGGTTTCTTACTACCTAATAAGGAAGACAGTCAGAATGTCTGTACAAGGTGCAATGATACATGTTTAACCTGTCTGTGAATGTGTTCTCCTCTGCACAAAGCAGTGACTGAAGCTTTCCTAGCATCAGTAACTACAACAGTACGTGCCTGAGCCACCACAAGCACCACCACAGATGCTAAACTGAACTTGCAGTTATCCTGATATCTACAAGGGACTTTCTAATCACCCACAAAGCACAGATACAGACCTCTGATTTCACCCCAAAGTGAAGCTGCTGTCGCTGTCACTGGATGAGGACCAGCACTCAGCAAAGCACTTTAGACCAGTCTCTAAGCTGAAGATTCTGAAGTTGAAACATTAAATTCTGCATCATTTTTACTTATTCTAAAATAAGCTCACCTTTTAAATGTTTTCTGAAGTTTTGTTGCTAGGCCATGTTCATTTTGTGATTAGCCTTTAAGCTATGCATGTATGATTTAATTTTAAAATTCTGGTGTCTAGTACTAGAAGCCTCTGCTTCATATACATAGGGAAATAGTAACTACAGATACTTTCTTCTATGACAAAGAAATATATTTCCAGGGGTGATGGAGGATATCCTTCTGTATTCTGTGATTATATGTTTCTCTTATTGTTTGATTACTAAGCTGTTTTGGCCAAAGGACAGGCTGGATTTACCCAATCAGGAAATCCAAACAGGGATAGAGGAAGGTAGTGGGCAGAGTCAAGGAGACGCCATGTAGCTGCCAAGGAAGCAAGAGGTCCAGTCATCACTGGTAAGCTAAGACTACATGGAGATACACAGATTAATAGAAATGGATTCATAACTAAGAGAGAGCTACCAGCAAGAAGCCTGAGCCATCAGCCGGATAGTTTATAGTTAATATAAGCCTCTGTGTGTTTATTTGGAACTAAATGGCTGTAGGACTGGGCAGGATAGAAACTGCATCTATACAGGAGGAAAAAAAAAAAAAGAGTCAACTCCTATTTATTTCATTTTTTTAGTACACCATTTATTCACTGCCTGAACAAATAATTATTAGGAACCTATTAAGTGCAGACATGGTTAGATGTTTAATTATGAAATTCATTTCCTAAAGGAGATACTGTGGGTTCATACTCTTTATATAGATATGTTTAGAATGGTAATTACTGGGCATAATGGATTTTATTACCTAAACATATAAACAATGCCATAACATGCGTTTTCAGGTATGCTTACACTATTCTGGAGTTTGAGCTGAAGCTTCCTGCATGTTTAAGAACAAGCTTGATAACTCCACTGCACAGGTGACAGTCATAGAGAGTACCCTTCCCTGACAAACTCACTCACTCCCTTGTGCATTTGTCCAAAAACTTCAGTACCACTGTTTTTCTTAATTTATTAATGGTGACTGAAACAGTTACTTCTGTATGGTCCTTCTAGGGTCTGAAATTTGGAATTGGGGGCCTAGGAATTGGGACAGATTCACATGCCCAGTACCAGGGCTTTCCTTGCCTTTAAGAACTTAGTATTTGCCAGGAATGTTGGCACATGCCTCTAATCCCAGCACTTGGCAAACAGTGAATCTCTGAGTTCGAGGCCAGCCTGGTCTACAAAGTGAGTTTTAGGCCAGCCATAGCTATACAGTGAGATTTCATCTCACAAAATAAATAAAAATAAAATAAAGACAGTATTTTTATTTTTCCAGTATTATTCTGGAAGTATATGAAAACAATAAGGATTCATAATATCTAATTTAAGAAACTTTAATTCATTAATTTTATATAAATATATAAATTATATAACATATAATTTATAATATATAAATTATATAAATATATAAAACCTTGATGAAGACGACCCAAGACAAAAAGACTCTCTTCCCTCATGTAGAATTCTACTCAATCACATGTGCTAAATCAACAACAATCTATCTATCCCAACACATTCATGAGATAATATCACAACGATGAATATTATATAACACATAACAAAAGTGTTTGGAGAAACATGGAGGCGCTCAAGAGAGGCCTACAGAGTTTCATCTAGAAAACTCAATAAATGACTGTTGAGAAAGAAGTTCGCCTAATTTAATTTCAAAATGTTAAAAGTTCAACTCTAAAAACATAAAAAGTCAACATGTAATAATAGCAAAGGATATATTTAAATATCTTCTTTAATCTTAATGTGCAGATATTCTACTTAAAATTTCACAATCCTGTTAGTCTTAGATCACTCATTTAAAAATCTCAGGACTGCAAGTAATTATTTACACAGAGTTAGAGAAAAAGGCTAACAATTCTAATTTCTACAGAAGTGATTTTAACAAAGTCTGAGAGGCTTTAGATATGCATGTTATCCTCTGTCTGCACAAAGTTCCAGGACCATATACACGAGCCATCAAAGCAAGGATGCTTGGGAATGCAAGGCACTTTAAAATCCTCACTTGATATGACAAAAGCTGAAAATGAAATTTTAGGGTTGGAGATTTAGGTCAGTGGTAGAGCTCTTGCCTAGTAATGGTGAGGCCTTAGCCATCCTAAGCCCTACTGCCCAGCAAACTGCCTAAGATTTATTATCATTCACATACAAGTCTATGAAAAGAGGAAAACAGCTAAGGTATTAATTTACAAAAGAGGCCAGGTTGTTTAACAATACTTTTTTCTAAACTAGACTTTTTTTTATATCTACCCCTTTGAATACCGTTAAGTATTAATATTAGCTCAAAAGGCATTTCTGAAACACAACATATAACAAATTTCTCACTAACCCTGTTGTTTACAATCAGTGCCCTTCATGATCAAATCATTCTAATCTGTGAAAGCATCAACTAGGGAAAACTAAGTAAAATGATATAATAGTTATCCATCTCACTTGGGAACTCAAACTTTTCTGACTTAAAATATTGGATAACAACAGGGAAAGCAGAATCTATAAATGAGCTTCAACAGTTGCTAGAGATCCGAACGGGCACTGAGAATGTAAACTGGTGGGAGGGTAGTGGGGAGGCTTCGACAGCAGGGGAGATCTCACCAAACCAAACGCTTTTCTTTGGGAAATGGTCCTTTTGTCTCCTCTCCTACCAGGACAAGCATAAAACTATAAATTTCTCTGTGCATGCACTGCTTAGCCATCTGGCTACAAAAATACTCAGAGACTTGATCACTTATTTCAGTACAATCAAGGTACCCAACATATCAGAGATGGACGTGAGTGAAGAGGACAGTAAATCACAGATTAAAATTCAGCAGCCAAGCACTCAGCCTTGGGCTGGAGCTGACTGTGGCTTCATGAACCAGCAAAATCTTGCCTGTGACTGACAGTAGGAAGGCATGGCTCCCCGGCACAACTCTAAATACCAGCCTGCTTCACATGGGAAGAAAACAATAGCAAGTCTCCATGTACAGTACCTCAAGAGGGAAGTCCTTTATGCTGACATCTACAAAAGACTGGCAGTAATGAGGATCCATGTAAATCAGACTGTCATCTACAAGGACAAAACAGAAGACAAGTAATTCAAAACACCTTCTTATGACACTGCTTACAATCCAATTTCTATGGATAGCAGCTGAAAAAAGTCTGGGTGTAACGGCCTGCCAGCCTGGGACTCGCTGACAGAAACACGGTCTGCAAGGCATAGATTAACTTTGCATAATCAAATATGCTTGTATAAGCAGAATTTTATAAAGCGATGAGACTGTCATTTAATTTTTGGTGATAAAATTACTTTCACAAACACACAATTATATTCTACAGTTTGCATATGAAAAATGCATCGTCTTCTTTGTTCTGACAGCAAGAACATATTGCTTGTCATTTCATCATCAACTAACACCACTAAAAAAAAAAATGGCAAAAAGTAAATATGTAAATAGCAACTGACAGAATGTGGCAGCGGTATCTTCTGGAACTCGGGGAGACCAATAAATTATGCTTTGTTTATGCAGTAACAGAAATTAACCACACATTTTTAAGGAATCCGATTACGTTGTGGACCAAATGACAGGTGAGCAGCTGAGGGAGGACTGACAGCCATATGAGGTCCTCGCTGGGCTCTGTTAACCATCTTGTTTCCAGCCATTCTCATATTAACTTTCCACTTTTAAAAGAAAACAACAAAGAAATACCATGCTTAGTCACTAACCTTGAAATCCAGCAAAGTAATACGACTGTTTAGGTTTGCCACCGATAATACCTACACAATATTCAAGGCTTAAAACACCCTGTCAGAGGAAATGAATAGATTTAGATCAGGTGACAAGTGATGACGATCTAAAACAGTCTGTACTGTTGATTTTAGAAGCACCCCAACTCCCACCAACAATGACTACGTTTTTACATTTGCTCTGTGTCCTGGGATCCTTGTCTTCCAAACTGTCTCCCTTTTTCCTTAAACCATTCAGTATTAATTCACAGCATGTTACTCAACAATGCAAACAGGCCACAGTGTGCCACAGAGAAAATAAATGACATCACAAAGCAAAAATGTCCTCAAAAGCAGTGCACTAGTTCTTCTCTTAATGAGAGCGCTCTCTTCCATCTAGAGCCATGGTTCTCAACTTGTGGGTTGAGAGCCCTTTGGGAATCAAATGACCCTTTCCCCTTCACCTAAGATCATCCTGCATATCAGATATTTACATTACAGCTATAACAGTAGCAAAATTACAGTTATGGAGTAGCAATGAAATAATTTTATGGTTGGGGGTCACCACAACATGAAGAACTGTATTAAAGGGTCACAGCATTAGGAAGGTTTGAGAACCTGTGATCTAGAGGATTGAAAAAACCTCAGGCAGCTCCCTCCTTAACACTGTCCAGCTCACAACTTTATTACAATGGAAAAGCTGTTATACATTCATCAGAAACCATTCTTGGAGGTGAATGCAGTGTTATATACATATAATCCTAGTAGTCAACAGGCTGAGGCAGGATTTGCAGTTAGTTCAAAGCTAGCCTGGGCTACAACGCAAAACTTCCGTCTCCAACAACAACAACAGCAAACAAACAACAACATAATTTGGATCTTGGCTTTGATCTTTCCTGAGCTAATAGTATAAAATGTGGCATTATCTTTTGAGGCCAAGCAGTGGCAGTGAGTGACCTACAGCTTCCCACCAGCCAAGCATGCACGAGGGTAAACAATAGACAGTCTATCAGTATGAAGCTCTGTCCTCTGAGCATGGCACAGCCTTGCGGACCAGCTGCAATCACTCAGACACCATCCTCATGAGCTCTGATTTACACTCCTAGCAAAAGGCAGAGGGAAGGTCAGCAGACACTTGCTTGAGAGTCCAGCGGCTTAATCCCTCCTGTCCCTTCCAGACCGGACTCCCAGATGTTAGGGGCACAGGGGGTCAAAGGCTGACTGGATGTACTCTGGTAGCACAGATTAAATAAGTCATCGTGCATGCCAGGGTAAGGATCTGCAATAACAAAGCTGCCCAACTCACCATGCTTCTGTAAGGAACCCAAGTAACCTTGTCCCTTCACCACACTGCACGTAGATGTCTTTGGTCTGCGGATGTCCTGTCTGGGAAAAGTGTGTGACTGCTGCTAAAGCTATAATGCCTGACTGGTATTAGGCTTGGGGACACTGCTATACCTGGAAACTCTGGGGCCCCTGAGCCACTGCCTCGTTGTATGTACAACGTTGGTATGGCCAGGCGGCCAGGGCAATGCTGGAGGCTGTGCATCCCCATGGGATCAGCGTCCACACACACCATCCAGGGGACTCTGGCAGAGCTGGGATGAGGCATTCCCACTGAAAGAGGAGCCGGAGCTTCTGCCCGACTTTCGACCTGGATAAACCGTGGACACTGGTCAGTGAGCAGACACGGGTCAACACTACAAAACACAAGAAGGAGCCACTCCCATTGCTGATGTGGTGTGATGGGGCTCTCACAAAGGTCTGGGGAAGGAGAAGCTCTCTGGCAGCCCAGCATCGTGAAGACCAAATTCTTCAGCAGAGAACTGAGGAGGCTAAGGGTGTTGGAGGTGCCTGTATCCCGGCACATTTCCCAGGTGTTCTGGGTGTAGGTTCTTTGGTGACATTTCTACACGCTCTTGTCTGTACGTTGGGAACCTGCCTAACAGGACCTGAGAAGATGTGAGGAATGCACTCTGTTGCTAACAGTCACAGTATGTGTGGTATGTAGGTAGACGTATGCCACTCACAATCTCAAACACTTAGAATGTGTATATATACACATTGGATCCCACAAAGCAGCTGCAGATTCATAGGCCCCTACATGTATACTATGAGTCTTGATATTTGAAGCACTGATGATAACATCATTACTTTCAGCCCCAAATGTAACTCATAAATAAAATAAACCCTGAAGGTCAGAAAAAAAATTTCAAAGTGTATTTTGAACCAAATATACATTGCAATGGTTTTAACCAGACCGCTGAGATTGCAAACCAAGGACACCGGTTAGAATGGTTAATCCCAATTGTTGTCCTGGTTGGGTTTTATTTGTTTGTTGTTTTGGTTTGGTTGGTTGGTTGGGTTTTTGTTTGTTTGTTTGTTTTGTTTTGTTGTCAATTTTCAAGAAAGCTAGAAAAGTTTTTTGGAAATGGAACCTCAATTAAGAAAGTGCCTCCATCAGGTTCCCTATAGGCAAGTCTGTGGACATTTTCTTGATTAATGACTGATGTGGGACCTTCCGGTCCACTGTGGGAGGTGCCACCTCTGGGTAGGTGGTCCTGTGTGGTATAAGAGAGCAGGCTGAACAAGCCAGTAAGCAGATTATTTTATGCCCTCTGCATCAGCTCCTGCCTCCAGATTCCTGCCTTGAGTTCCTGACTTTGCTGCCCTCAATGGACTATGACACAGGATATATGTCAAATAAACCCTTTCCTCCCCAAGCTGCTTTTGGTCAGGGTGTTTCACAACAGCTACAACAACCCTAAGATGACTGTCAACTCGACAGAACTTAAATCACCTAGGAGACACAGCTCTGGGCACCTGTGAGGCATCTCCAGAGAGGCTTACCTGAGGTGGGCAGTGCCATCCTAAGGGTTGGGGACCTGGGCTGACTAAAGAGGACAGACCGCAAGGAGAGTGCAAACTCTCATCTCTCTCCACCTCCTCGACTCCTAACAAGCCACCTCACACTCCGGCCACCGTGCCTTTCCTGCCAGGGTAAGCACTGAGGCAGGTAACTAACTCATGTGCATCGACATGTTCTTTTCCCCTTAGCAAGTTAACCAAATCAGAGAAGGTGTTTTCTAGTTTAATTTAGGTTCTTAAAAATAATACGTGGTCACTGAAGAGAAAAAAAAAAATGAACTCAAAACCCAAAGAAATAAAATACCCAAAGACTATTTCTAATGCTTTTTTTTTTTTTTTTTTCATTTTTGAGACAGTATCTCATGCTATCTAGAACAGCCCCAAGCTTACTGTGTAGTTGAGGATAACCCTGAACTAAACTCCCACAGGCTGGTATTATAGGAGTGTACCACCACATCTAACTTAGAGCTCATTATTACTGAAATTTGGGAGAATATCTCCTTGACATCTGACAATATCACATATACAGGTTACTAGCACAATTTTATTTGTGGCCAAACACTGTATATGCTACTCTTTCCTTCTTTTGGATTTAAAACAAAACAAAACAAACAAACAAAAAACTGTGTGTGTGTGTGTATGTGTGTGTGTGTGTAAGTTTATGGTATACTATATGGCTGTAAGTTCCTACAAAAACTAGAGGGCAATGGACCCCATGGGGCTGGAGTTACAGGCAGTTGTGAGTTACCTAATGTAGGTGCTGAGAACTGAACCTTGGCCCTCTGCAGCAACAGCAAGTGTTCTTAACCACTGAACCATCTCTCCAGCCACACGCTACTGTATCTTTTTGGCACTCTTTTTTGCCATGAACATTTTTTCATATCAGTAAAATACATATATCACATTGATAACTAAAGGTTGTATTCTATGCTCATAAACCCTCATGAATATCTGAAGTGTCCTAGGTTCTTCATGTTATAAATAATTCCTTTGCTACAATTCAAATGTTTTATTTCCTCTAAAATTCACATGCTAGAAACTTAGTTCACAACAAAACAATGATAAGAGGGGAGACCTTTGGGGGGCATGCGGTTAATGATGGCTCCACCCTTCTGAGTAGATTAACAGTGCTCTAAAATGGGCCTGGGGGAACAGGGACCTCTATCTTGCTCTTCTATAGGAGACCCTTCAGCAGCAGCCAGCCCCTTCATCCTGAATGAGCATCATCCATAGTATAAGACAATGGATCTCTATTCTTTACAAATCGTCCAATCTTGAGTATTTTATTATGGGAGCACAAAGCAGACTAAACCAGCCTCAGGAGGACAAGCTTGTGGGGCTGGAGCAATGGCTCAGTGGTTAGGGGCATTTGCTGCTCTTGCAGAGGACCCAGGTACATTTCCCAGCACCCATGTAGCTTATAACTGTCTGTAACTCCAATTCCAGAGGATCTGCCACCCTCCTTGGGCAACACACACACATACATTGCATATATACACACACAGAAAAACATATGTACAGATAAAAACAGAAATAATTAAGTCCTTAAAAAGAAAGCCTTAAGTAATTACAATCTTGCAAAAATATCAGAGGTGGTTTATTAAGAAAAGCAGCAACTGATAAATAAAACAAACATTAAGATCTTCATTAACCTTAGCTGCCCTGAACCAACTAACAAATACAAATAATGTTTACCCTATAAAAAACAAGCATCTAACAGTAATGGGGGTTTCTGAACAGTAAGGTTTCTATTCCTTTCTCTTTAAATAAAAACTTAGTTTCACAAGGCCACCTAATCAGCTGAAGGAGATGCTTATGTCCCTGCGACAAATGAAGAAGTAAAAGTCTGAAGTCTCACATAGCTGAGAAGAGAAAGAGATCTGTATATGCCAAGAATCATTACCCACTCTTCTCAGAAAAAGAATGTGTGGCCAAATATAGAAGAGATGCAGTGCTGGCATCAGTATTTCCTCCACCACGGACCCCACGATAGACACCTAGAAACTGGGAGCTGGAGGGCCACCATGTCTAAGGGGATGTATCTTTAGGAACGTCGAACACCATTCATCTCCATGTTAGCTGGTGTGAGTACTTCCTGAGTTGCCCCCCCAGAAAGCAATCAGGAAAACTGAAGCTAACCCATCAAAAAGCAGAGTTCTAAATGTGTCTTGTGGAAGAAAGAACTTTGAGCTCACGTCATCTCAACTCCTCACAGAAGTGAAACTAATTAAATAAGCTTCTTGTCATAAGGGATGAGAAAGCACACGGCAAATGTCTTTCTCGTGGAATGGAGTAAGACTCTGGGATGTACTATTTCTACGATACTGTGGAATGACCTTGACTAATCCATCTAAACCACATAGCTATGTGTTGCGTTGTAGATGATTCTGTACTTTGGATTGGGGAGGAAGTGAAACTGACCACATGCACCAAAAGATGAGTGAAGAAGAGGGGGAGGAGGGCCGGAAGCTGCAGTACTGGCTTTTCTCTTAGGGCTTCCAGACACACTGCTCCTTCAATTTACAAGCTCTCCCTCTGGCCAAGTATAACACCTGCCATATAATCCTCACACAACCACTTCAGCATTTTTATCTGGTAATGTTTCAACCCTCAAAAGTGCTCTCATTTTAGTGGACTGCAATGTAAACCCAACTAGCAGGCATTCAAGGAAATGCTATCTTTCGAGGCATTCTTTATTGGGGGATTTTGAAACAACAAAGTGATGGTCATATCTCCAGCTCACTATTTGTACTTGAACATATCACTTGATTTCTCTGGGCATTTTCGAGTTTATAAAGACAAAGTACCTGGCTATCGTGGGGGCAAAGGAGATGGAATATACTGGAAAGGACAACAGAAATGAGTTAACAAATACTGGTCATGTAACTCCTGCATGCTGGGTACAGAATATATCACAGAAACAGCTCAACTACTGCTCATTTCACTAGCTCAGGCTCCAGGGTATCATTCAAGGGCATCAGGCAATGCCGTCTACCACAAACACTACCAAACAGCAGAGCCCACTACCAGATAAACACACCTGAAAGGTCATGGCAACCTCTTTTGCCAAGAAAAGACTTTGGCTCAAGAAGCAGACATCATTTGAATGGGAAACAGGCTCAAGTGTTTAAATGCTTGCTTCTCAGTCATTAGTACTGTTTGGGGAAGCAACAGAAGCTTTTGGGGGAGGAGGGAGTGGCTGTTAGAAGTGGGGTGCCTAGTAACAGGCGGCTGGGGGTTACAGCCTGGCCCCATTTCTATTATGAACAGTCTATTTCCTGATCCTCCAAGATGTGAGCAAACTTCCTCATGCTTCTACCACAATCTCAACACCATGCCTTGTTTGCCTTAACCGCCACTCCAGGGCCACGCGAGATGAAGAACAGTCATAGGCCATATATTCCATACACAAACACTAACAACAGCTGATGAGCAAAAGAAAGTCTATGTGTCTCCTTCATACTATCTGAGGGCTGATGTGCACAAGTCCTCCTGCCCTGGTTACGTAGCACTCCACTCGGATGGTCTCTAATGATCACTGAGCAGCTGAGTCAAGAAAATGAACATACCTAAGTAATAAAACTTTATGGTTTTTTAAAAATATTTTTGTATATTTTTAAAAAGGTGGTAACATAAAACTAGCAGGGTCTTCAGCATTGTATTTGAGAGACAAATGTGTCAGTATCTGGGTGATGGAAGTAACGGCAATTCTCAGTGGGTTCTCCGGGTGCTTTGGTCCTAGTATGACTCTGGCTGCTCACAAATGTGGGTGACGCAAAAAGAGATGGCATGAATGTGGGGGGGGGGGGTGAAGCCAGCAACATTTGTCTCCAGAAGACAGAGACTGTTGGACAACTGGTCAAGAGCTATCAACTTCTCTAAGTTTTGAGTGCCAGAGTACAGCACTAGTTGTCCCATCTGGAAACTGGCAGGTGATGCATTTATGGTGACTGAAACTGGAATTACAAACATTATTTTCCCAAAATTCTTGCAATCTTTTTTTAAGCTCTTATGTCACGTATTGCTTAGTTTCCATGGGATTGGGCATTGAAATGTATAAAACTGTTTAGAGAGCCTGAATTTGAATTACCACATTTTTATTGTTGTTGTTGGTGTGGGTTTTTTTTTTTTTTTTTTTTTTTTTTTTTTTTAGACAGAGTTTTTCTGTGGCTCTGGCTGTCCTGGAACTCATTTTGTAGACCAGGCTGGCCTCAACTCACAGAGATCCACATGCCTCTGCCTCCCGAGTGCTGGGACTAAAGGTGTGTCCCACCGCCACCCCGTGACCTATGACAATTTTAGTTTCACTTAAAATGAGATGATTTGAAACACTGTGTTGATTTAACCTTGAAGACACATGTTTAACCACTTAAAGGAATGTCTAAATCCACACTATAAGCCAGTTTTCATTGTCAAGTTCTGATACAAAGTTTGTTTTTGGTAACAGAAAGGACTTGATAACATGTTGCAAATCATAAAATTTTCTCAATCTGGCCTTGACTTAGCCTCATATCAAAAAAGTTACTGATGTAGCCACAGTCAATGTCAACACTGTAAAAGAATTCCTATAATTGGTGAGGATTAAACCCCAGGTCCTTTTGAAATTTAGTCCTAATGAAGACTTTCACAATGTTATTCAGTCTTAATGCTGTGCACACATATTTTCTTGATGGATTATACAATACTCCATCCACTCAACATAAATTCTGGGCAGTGATGATATATCATCTTCTGTGAATTGTACAAGCTCCTCTCTTCTACCTACCATTATGGGTACCTTTGGTAACAGCCATAGATACAGTGACAAAGAAAGAACTCTGGTTTTTTACTGCTTTATAGAAACCTCTTGATATAGATGTGCCTTTTAAAGGCACTAAAGAATCCATATCTTCAGTGACTTTAATTCATCATCAACACCTTGACTAAAAGCAGCAAGCTGAGCTGTACCTGTAGCCAAGCTGTTACCTAGAGCCAACATAGGAAACTTAAAATTAGGGGATTTACCCTCCAACCTTCTTTCAGTGGATTTTCCAGTTTCTCCACTTTATATGGTTATAGTCAAGAGACAAACTGACTTTAGAAATACTCCTTTTCTCAAAGCGTGTAGTATTATACCTGCCACGCTCTACATACCTCACTTAATAAACTTACCACCAGTAAATGGTTTTGATTTTTTGCTATTAAATATGCTGCCACATAACTAGCTTTTACAATAGGATCTGTCCAAGTCGTAACTTTCAGAAACAATTTTGTTGAGAACAGTCTTTTGTTCAGCTCTACTATTTTATCCTTATGGCACAATCCCGATACACATTGAATTTGACAGCATGTATTACATATAATGACTTTTCAAATTACAGTCTTTGGAAACTCCCACCAATTCCCTACAAGCTGGGCACACTGCCTCACTGTTGACCTCAACAGAAAACTAGTCATCTGACCATTTTGCATTAAACCATCTTCCTCCAGCCATACTTTTCGTCTTCGGTGCTTCTCTTCTCCTCCCTCACCCCAGAGGTGCATAGATGTGGGTACGAGTGTGTATGTACAAGCGTGTGGAAACCAATGGGTACTCTCCACTTTATTTCTTGAAGCAGGGTCTCTCACTACATCTTGCACTCACTGGACCTGCTGGCCATCAAATCCTAGAGACTGTATCTTTCTGCCTCCACATCCCAGCACTGGGATTTCAGGCACATGCTACCATGTTCACCTCCTGTGGGCAAGTGGGGTTCAAATTCAGGTCCTTATGAGATTTTGCTAGCTAAAACATTTCCCTGGCCCCAGTTATGTTTTCCTTTGAGATGCTACATAAGCCATGCTGGCACTAAAATGTAATAACACATAGGGGGCTATATTTACTTTTACCATGGAAAATTAACTGATAGGAAAGCAGAAGGTGAGGTTGGGCCTTCTGTATCCCAGCTGCTGAAGTAGTGCAAAGGGAAGCCAACTTTAAAGTACAGTGGGCAATGCAGGAACCAGAGCCGAGGCACAGAAACAACCTTAATAATCAAGTAAGAATACTATTCTTTTAAGTAACATTAAATGTCTATGACCTGCAATGGTTGCTTAAAGTATTATTGATGATTGCTGTGTTTCACTCTCCAAGTCACCACGAGCACATGTAAGGTCTGGACTGTCTATACTTGGAAGACAACATACTGGAAGGCACACACACACATATAAGTAGAAGTGCATATACATATCTATTCTACATTACACTGCAACACAACATTGTTATTGCCAAAGTTCATACCACAGAACCATGCAATACAGTTACCAAAGCAAAAAGAAAACACACACACACACACACATTCACACACACTCACTTACAAATCTCATGTCTTAAGTAAGCATACAGTTTTATGAAGGTGAACATTCATAGCTATCCTGGGCTACATGTTTCCTATAGGCTAAGTACTGAACACCTCTGCAGTGTAAGTCAAAACAAACTTCACCTCCCTAAAGTTCATTCTGCCAAGTATTTTATCACAGCAAGGAGAAAAGTCACCCTACTAAAACTGAAAATATTACTGTATTATTAAAGCTACAAACTTAACCGAATACCAAATACTGGAAAAGGTATTGCTTCAAAACCAAATGTCGTAGTGCCTAAAACAATGCAACAGACATGACCAGACAGTGTATTTTGGTTCAAGAAACATAATTATGTACTGTGGAATCATACAGACTTTTAATTGGTTAATAAGGAAGGAAAGCTGGCCAGGCGGTAGTGGCATATGACTTTAATCCCAGCACTCGGGAGGCAAAGGCAGGTAGACCTCTGTGAGTTTGAGGCCAGCCTGGTCTACAGAGTTAGTTCCAGGACAGGCCCCAAGGCTACATAGAAACCCTGTCTTGAAAACCCAAAAAAAAAAAAAAGAATGAATGAAAAGGAGGGAGGGAGGAAAGGAAGGAAGAAAGGAGGGAAGGGAGGGAGGGAGGGAGGGAGGGAAAGAAGGAAGGAAGGAAGGAAGAAAGGAAGGGAGGGAGGGAAGGAGGGAAGGGGGAAGGGAAGGAGGGAAAGAATGAAGGGAGGGAGGGAGGGAATGAAGAAAGGAGGGAGGGAAAGAAGGAAGGAGGGAGGGAAGGAGGGAGGGAGGGAAGGAAGGGAAGGAGGGAGGGAGGGAGGGAGGGAATGAAGGGAGGGAGGGAGGGAGGGAGGGAATGAAGGGAGGGAGGGAGGGAGGGAAAGAAGAAAGGAGGGAAAGAAGGATGGAGGGAGGGAAGGAAGGGAAGGAGGGAGGGAGGGAGGGAGGGAGGGAAAGGAAGTTGGGTCCTCCCCCCCTCCTCTATACCATCTTATTTGTCTATATTGCCAATTTCTCACCGCCTACATTAGTAATTTCAAGTCTGTTTTAATAGTTAATTTGACATGATTTAATGTTAGTTTTAAGAATAACTAAGATAAACATTTTTTTTCATAAGAAAAGGACAGTGGAGTAGTAGCCATATTACAAACCTCACTCAATGCACACCACACAAAGACTCAAGGGGTGTTCGCTCTGTCACAGGAGGGTGCTCTTCAGACTCATGTGGTCTCTCAAGGCTGAAAATCCAAACCCCTGATGCCAAACCTAACAATATAGGGTCATCCTGACTTACTTATGGGAGAGAGACTGCCACTCCTCTGTATTTTTTGTTAGGTACCACTGCCTTGAAAACAAAAGCAAAAGGAAAAGTGAGCGCTTTTTACCTTCACAAACTCCAGATAGTCAGGGTTGGTTCTTTCTCCACCAAGTCTAACAGGAACTAAGATAACGACAGCCTTGTCCCTGGCATCTCCAGAGGTCACAGAATTAGTCTGTTTATCAATGACATCAGAATTGTAAACTGGGGGAAACATAATGAATTATGTATTAAATGTCATATATTATATATGTATTATATATAACATTAAACATTGTAAGAGCAGCTGTATCAACACTCTTATTCTGATCCCACTCCTCCACTTGTTGATCATTTGATCCCTGGTACCACTATCAAAGTATCAACACCTTCAGAATGCCATAAACATGCCCTTAGAAATCCAATGGTAATAAAACACAGGTCTTGAGCTCCCTGAGCATATGCTCCAGCAGAGAAACTAACAGTAAAAGTTGGAGCATAAGATGAGTAGGAAAGTGCTTGACTTGATTAGATGCCTACCATGGGCCAGTGGGGTGACCAAGCAGGAAGGCACTTGCCCCTAGGCCTGACAACCTGAGCTCCATCTCCATAATCCACATGATGGGAGGTGAGAATCAATTCCTGCAAGTCATCCTCTGAGTTCTACATGCTCACAACAGAGTTTTAAGGTGACTACAGATACTGGCCATCAACAGAAGACCCCAAGCCACCATGAGAGACAACTTATCGGCACACTCGTGGGAAACATGTTTCTAAGGGAAACTCAGAATTTTCTCTCCTCAACTGTCTGGCCCTCCTGTCCTGGCCTCTCTGGGCAAGCATTATCAGCATGGGTCATCATAACTGGCTTAACCTGACTAACTAAAAAGAAGTGTTAGATCAAGTGTGTTGAAGCACCCACAGCACTGGCTGCAGGGGTGACGGGGTAGGTTGAAGTAGCATTATAAATTCAAGACCAGCATAGGCTACACAGTAAAAGTCTGTCTTGGTGGGGGAAAAACAGATAGTAAAATAACCATTTTAAATGCTCAAATTTCCTTGGCAAATATAGTTTAATAATTAATGGTATTTATTCCAAAAAAAATTACTAAATTCCTGTTACATGAAGGGTGAAACAAAAATGAATTAGCCATGACTGCCATCTTCATAACCATTTGAAATATACAAACAAGAAAGAGATGAGCTGTGCATACATGAAGGATCTGAGCCAACACAACACACAGCTAGAAACCCACATTCTCCATACCTGTACAGTCCTGTGCAACATAAATAGTTATTCCTTGTAAATCAGGATGTCTTGCTTCTTCTACTGCTTTTCTAGGAAGATAATAAACATCCTTAAAATCCTAGCTAAAATTTCCTGATGGCACCTAAATATTTAAAGTTTAAAAAGGAAAACAATCCAATGCTTCCCTGCCCTTCCTGTGTAACCTGTATGTCTGCTGTCGAAGCTATCATCTGAATGGGATCAGAAATCAGCTGCATTTTCCAAAGCTGAACATTACGCTGAACTACCCAAAGACTCTAAATGAAGTTACAAAACATGCCTTCAGAATCTGTGGCTATGAAACTTATCTCCCAGCCCTAAACAGGCTTCCTTCTTCATCAGCTCCCTGGCTACACAGAGTGTTTTCTAAGCAGTGAGTCATATGTATTCAAGGTTTGCTGCTTCACAGTAAGACACCCCGTACAAACAATGTACTACTGTGTCCCCGACCACACCTGTCCAAGCACTTTTCCTTTTCTTTTTGGCTTATTCACATCATTCAGAAATCAATATGAGGGGCTGGACTGTGGCTCAGTGTAGAGCACTTGCATAGTGTCCTGAGGTCCTGGGTTTGACACCTAGCACCACAGGCCAGGGAAGAAAAAACAACTATTTGATCTGAGCAAATGAACTTCCTAATTTAAAGTGTCAGCCTTCTGTAAGCAGAACTGCAAACTGGAAAGCATTTGTGAGCAAGAGTGTTTTCAGTGGCATGTGTTGTGGCAATACCCCAACATCTGCAAAATGGAATTTCACAGATGTGACAAGTAAAATGTTTTATTTTCCTATATCCTTATTTTTGTCTAATTTTAAATTTTGCACCATGTATGTTCCTGTATATTAGAATAGAAGGAGCACCAGATAACTATGGCTAAATACAACCTGTAGCCTGTTTTGTTTGTTTGTTTGTTTGTTTTATATATACTGTAAGCTAAGAATGGTTTTTGACAATTTCAAATATTGAAAGAGGAAGAAGAATGGAAAACAAAACTGTAAGGTCTGTAGAGCCCCAAATATTTACCATTTGCCACTAAGGAAAAACACGTAGAGCCTGGGGACATCATGAAGGTTAGAAACTATGCTTTTTGTGTTATGCTTTTATAAATGTTTGCTTCACTATTTATCATTCATATGAATTTGAAATGTTCATGTAAACACTGACACAAGTATTTTAGCTTTGTATCTCATTAGACATCAGTAAATTGGTTACACTACAAATTAATAATAATAAAAACTCTGCCTCCAGGTTGAAAGAGATGGCAGCTTTAGAACACACAACATGAGTGGTATGAACAGAGATGGGCAGGGAGTAGAAATGAGTGAAACACATTGATATATTGTATTCGTGTATGAAATTCTCAAAGAATTAATAAAATATTCTATTAAAATCATGGAAACAAGAATAAAAGGAAAGTATCACATAGATGCCTTCACTATCAACGTGTATGCTACACTGTCTAGTACTTCAACAATTACATGTTGATACTGTTCTCTTAATTGGAAACATTACTTTCTTTTTAGAAGACATTACAGTATTTTAAGATTTTGTATGAAGAAAAGTGTATTAATGACATTGCTAAGCTTCATCAGGTTAGCAGGCAGGGTACACTTTGAATAATTATTTATTTCCTCTCAGGAATGGCCTCAAATATGGAATTCTCATCATCCCCACACAATCATAGAAACAGGACCACACTGATCTCACACCAACAGCCATCATAGCACCAAATCTACTACTATAATTATAAAGCTTCTGGCTTCCTTATTCAGAATTAGAAACCCAAGGGTAAGAGAGAGAAAAGAGGAGAGCCAAAGCTGGCAACATCTTAGAAGTATGTCTCCACTGAAGAGATTCTCAAATTTGTTTGTCTAACATTTCAGTTTTTAGTTTGAAAGAATTGTCATGGAATCTACTTATAATGAATCAAGTTGCTACTTTTTAAACAAAATGGTCATTAGTGACATACTACTATGTGTTTGTTCTCTTTTCATAATTATAATTAAATTATGATACAATAAATGTTTTTCTATTTTCAGTAGAAATATTTACACAATATATTTTAGATGCATTTGAATATTCTAATATACTGTTCAGACATATGAGTTACAAATCAAAAATTTATATTTCAACTTCAATTTAAGGCATATTATATCCTTGGTAAATATAGGAGAAATGCTTCTAAAGAGACCACTTCTAATCAAATTGAACATAGCTATCTTATGTAATATTTTTTATGTATGTAACTTCTTTAAATACTAATTTTAAGCATAAGTTTTCAAGTGTTAAGATCAGCTTGTTAAAGTTTATATCCTCAATATTTGGCATAATTATCCTATCAAAACCTGAAAACTTCCTCAAGAATAAATGCTAAATACATTTCAATTCATAGTGTAACATCCATTAATTGGTGATGAACCCTAATACAAAAACAAACAAACAAACAAAAAAAAAGAACATACAACACTATAATTTACGAGAACCTAGTTAGAAAAAGACCATGTATATTAGGGCCTATAAGAAGAGAAGAAAACTCTGTCCATAGTAAGTGCAACTGTAGCCCCCCAAGTCTTGACTCCCTATTAGCAAAGGACAACAGAAGGTTCTCACATAGCTGGCCTTTAAGAGCTTCAGCTATATGCACTCACTGTCAAAGTTTGTATTTCTAAACACAGGACAGAAAGGTTGAAAACAATGGTACCTTAAAATGTGAGCAACCACAGCTGGTCCATACCAATCTCCAGCCTTTTTCCCAGACTTCTTCCCAAACTCTATCAGTCGATGTAAGCCAAAGACAGCCACAGGGGAATCTCCAAACCAAGAGATGATTTTCCTGTGATAAATCTCATTCTGCATTTCATGGTCATTAGAATACTTCCTGAATGTTTCCTTCAGAGAAACTGCTGAAGTTCTGAGTTCTCTTTCCCCTGAAAGTGATGCTTCAAATGATGCAGTAAACTTTTTGACGGTGTTGGAGGTCCATGAGTCAGAGTCTGAATTCTCAATATGCAGTGCATCAGGCCAGGTCCAACCTATAGCATCAAAAATATACATATACACATACGTAACAACACATATTCCTAAATGTATAAGTATGTAAGTATAACCTGCTCATTACATATCAGGTTACTTGTATGTACATGATTTCAGGGCTGACCACTTGGTAAAAGTTGCTTTGAAAGAGGAAAAAAATATATGCTAGACAGAGGCACACACTTTTAATCCCAGCACTTGGGAGGCTGAGAAAGTCTGACCATTGTGAGTTCAAGGCCAGTTTGATATACACAGTGAGACCCTGTTTCAAAAATTCCCTAAGCTGGAAATATACTACATGTAATTAAGGAAAAGTCACAAAAGAGAAAAGTTGAAAAAAGAAAAGCTCCTCAACTCCAGTACAAATGGGCAATCTTTCAATATGGTTTTTTGTTTTGTTTTGTTTTGCCAACCCTCAGTTGAAATAAAGACACCTGTACTCACTGACAGACTTCTGGTCTGAACTTTCCAAAGGCACACGGAAAAAGAAAATATGTTTATTAATGTTTATAGTCTTCTTTAGAAAGAAGATTACTTTTGATTACTTGTTTTAAAGGAGGAGAAGAGGAGAAGTAGGGGGAAGAGGAAGAAAAAGAAAACTACTGAAATTTTTACTTTTCTTCAAGACATTTTTCTGGTTTATTCTTCAGAATACCATGATAGTTTGTTAGAGAGAATAGTTTTCTAGTAAATTAAAAGCTAATGAATAAATCCAGGAAAGCTATAAAATCTAAACATAGCAAATATAACCATTATTTTACTGTTTGTAATAACAAGCAATCCAAAAAAGAAAGAAAGAAGAAAGAGAGGAAGAAAGAACACAGCAATCCTCAAACATTATTTTTAAGTTAATGAAACAAATAATTTTGAGTTTAGATTAAGTCACAGTTTCAGAGATCTATTCAGGAATAAACATTCCCATCCCTGATCATGAGTACACAGGACCACAAACAAATCAGCCCCAGAAAACTGATCTAAACTGTGTCTTACTTAGTTATGTTCAGGGGTAGAGCACATTTCCAGCATACAACCATGGCCCTGAGTTTGATTTCCAATGTGCAAAACTTTTAAAACTTAAAAAAATAATAATAACCTTTTCTTTGTATTAGTCACACTACTCACAAGCATTTTTGCTAAATAACTTCAATCATCTGTACTAGTACAGGGATATCGTCTAACATTTTAACGAATATTGTCTAACACTTTAACAAAATCTGATATTAGTAGTATCTAGAGATAATAGCCTAAAATGGTAAAAACAAAACCCTCTTACAAATGTATGCATTATTTTTTTAAAGCGACTGATAAGAAAAGGACACTAGAAAGTAAATAAAAATAAGTTGTCAATGAGTCAAAGTTGTCAATGTCAAGATGATCAGTGAGATTTTTGAGGATCTAAAAGTCTAACTCTGGGGCTGGAGAGATGGAGCAGCAGTTACAAGTGCTTGCTGCTCCTGCAGAAGAATCAGGTTTGGTCCCTAGCACCCATCTTGGATAGCTCTTAAGTGTTGATAACCCCAGCTCCAGGGCGTCTGATGTCTTCTTTTAGCCCCCCCTCACACTTATTCATTTTAATAAGTCTTTCTTTAAACTCTAAACATAATATTCTTATTAAGAATATGCCTAAATTTTTAATATAAAAAATTATAGCCAAGTGTGATGGCACATGCCCAGCAAGTAAGAGACAGAGGCAGGTGGATCTCTGTGAATTCAAGGCCAGCCTAGTCTACATAGTGAGTTCTTGGCTGGCCAGGGCTACAGAGTGAGACCCTCTCTCAAAAATATAATAATAATTATTAAATTAAAATAATACAGAGTTATAGATTATTTATAAAAATAAAATTTTCAAAATAACTACTGACTTGTACAGAGATAATAAACCAGAGCAAAAATTCTTCTGCTCAGGACTTAATGAGCTGGAGACAATCCAGAGAATTCAACTAAAACAACAAAATGTGAACTAATTCACTGTGGTGACAAGATGGCCATGTAGAATCTCAGTTTTGAAAAGAGAGTCAGGAACGTGTGTGTAAGATACTCAGCTCAGCTCAATACAAATGTAACAGGCAGATTAGTTCTTAGGATTAACTTCAGCAAGGTGTATGTTCTACACAAGCCAATGCTCAAAGCAAAAACAACAGCATCTAGAGACGAACTTGATTTACCTCTGCCAAGAAAATGTAGTATGAGCCCTTGAGCCAAGAGCATCTGGCCAGTCCTCAGTGTACATCCCCAGCCACAGTCTGTAGTCAAGGCTGAAGCTTCTATTTGAGGAAATTCTTCCCTGTAGGTCAGCCAAATTCTAGAAATGAAATCCTTACGGAATTCTTCCACATTTCCTGCAATCACATGATCTTCAATGGTACATCCTGATCTTGCAGGCAACATCTTGTTTTCATCTACAATTTTTTTTAAAAAAAATGTAAGTTATATAACATAAAGACAGATGAAGAAATATGCATAATGGTAATGTCATTACAGTTTGTTATAAATCACATCATAATCTTTCTGATCTTTTTTATTCATTTAAAAGAAACATAAGCTTCACCCTGTCTAATCAAATGAGAATGAACCCTGAGGTGGTTTGTACACTGCGGGAGAGAAATACAGAGGTTGACAGTAATGCTGCTGTTAACAGTGAACATCTTGCACCCTTTAAGAAAATCACTTCTTGAATGAGAGGGTAATGTGAAACACCTTGTCTTTTTACCTCTGTTGGCCCAGGACACACACATTAGAGCTCTTTGAAATGTCACTTGCAAATAAGATATTATGACTTGTCACTATGTAAAAATGTGTATAATCATGTGCTAATACTTTTAAAAAGTACACACTGTATTGTCATAAATATTTATGCTCAAATTATAAAGTCAAAACTAATAAGCTATGGAGTAAGAATATAAAATTCTTAAAACATAAATGTCCTTTTAAGTTCACATTTAATTTTTCAGAATTTGTTGCCACCCACACATACCATTTTAAAGGCCTTTACAGCCTTATTATCTCTAGCAAAATTACTGTGAAAAGCCATTGTTTGCCCAGTAATGTACAAAACACTATTCTCTAAATGAATTATCATTCCTCAATTATTCCTGAAGAAACCACCTCACCTTTCACCTGCAGCTGGAGACCCTGCTTAGCATTAGTAGATTCTGCTAAGTATTAGTGTTGTCTGGCTTCAGTGTGTGCAAGTGAGTAAACACATCTAGCTACAACTCCCAATTCCAACAAGTCCAACCTGTAGGATGTTAAAGGCTGAGAGCTTCACAATGTACTTTCTCTTCATTCTTCCCTCACCCACCCCTTTCCATCACTCTAACTTCACATATATTCAGTGGATGATAATAAGGAAATGAATGCCAAGCCCCTGTTGACAGGACTTTCTCTCAATATTATACAGAACTTGAAGTTAGTTGCAAATAAAAGTGACTGCATATTAAACATGGCACTGCAATGTGTCTAAATATGCCACTTTTGACATTCAAATTTGTTTTAAATGTGATACAACAGTTCCTGACTCTCATGCCTTGTCCTACCAACACAGAGCTCCAATCTCCTCTCAAGAAGTAACTCATTTCTCACCTTCTTCAGACCTAGTCGACACTAAATACTGTAGAGAAACTGTCAGTACTGAACGAACTTTGTACGACAGCTGCAAGAAGAATACGGAATGTTTCAAAACCATGCAATAAAAGGTGAGGAAAGGAAGCAAACAAAATAAACATGCTGATGATACTAGAGGCCTAGTCAGGCTGATCACACAATACTGTGAAATACCAAGAACTACAAAACCTACGCAAACAGACAGAGACAGAACAATACTCTATCGATGACTAGAGGTTCGTTCCATTGGGTATACAACACAATTTAAGAAGAAAGCAAAAGGAAAATTATGTGGGGGGGGGAGAAGTCTTGAGGGAAAAGAGAGGGGGAACAAGAGCAGGGCATGGGATACGTGTGCCCGAAAGCAGTAGGGAGGATCAAGTCCACCAACAAGAGGGGAGAATGAAGGATGGGGAAAGGAAGGTATGGAGGAAAGTTCTGGAAAGAGCATGCACCTAGAGAGAGCCTGATTGACTCACGTGAATTTCAATATTGTAGAGAGGTCAGAATGTGACTATTGGGCAGACCCTTGGGGATGTCACTGAGGTGACCATTTCCTTCTTTGTCATATGGAAATGATAAAACAGAACTTAACAAAGAATGCAAACATATCAATTCAAGCAATATTTAGTTAGTACTTATGCAGAATCCAAGTCTAAAATATGAGGGCTATATAGAAAGATGATATGATCCTTATCCTCAAGTGATGTGCAAGGACCAAATCATACAGTAACACATGATGTCATTCAAAGTGTAAGTAGTTAACATGTCAAAACAGTTTAATCTGTAAATAAAAAAAAAATTTAAAAGTTGAGCAATAAAAAAAAGTTGAGCAATTAAATTCTTCAAAGATTTTAATGCTTCACATATTTATCACTTACCTTCATATTTAAAATGATAACATTTTCCAAGTAATAAAACAGGTGAATTTCTACTAAAATATGTCTTTGTTTTCAACACCCAACCTGTATGGAGAGAAAGAAGGCTCTGGTGTTAAGATTTCAAGGTAAAAGTCCTACAGTGTTTCTTTCCTGCTAGTTGACTTCAAGTCATGACTATCACTATGAATATGTATTTTTAGAAGTTACAAAATATTTAAAGACAATGAACTAAAATTAGGGGCTATTTTTAGTAAATTTCAGCCTTTTAACCATAATCTGCCACTTGAAAAGCATGGGGGGGTGGCCTTGATTTACTTTGACTGGTCCCAGTGCTCTTCTGACACAAACTGAAAAGGTAGGAACTCCTGTTTTGCTCACACTAACTTCTGTTCCTCAAGTAAGCCAAGATAATCAACTTTTTAAATTGTCTTCCACTTCAGATATTTTAATGGGGTAAAGTAGCTGAAAACCCCTGGAGAGAAACTTAAGGAAAGCACATAACAGTCTGGCTTATGTGGTAAAACCGTTCTCTGATGTACCTGTCAAGATGGACATAAGGTGCTCAGACAGCCTCATCTAACCTCTCAATCTCCCGTCTTAAGCTCAACCTGAAGTCACAGACTCAAATTCTCGGGCTTCCTCTTTCTCTTCTGTCAGCAGTGGGAGAGTGTTCTCTTTGGTTACCACAATGGCATTAATCATTCTGAATCTCCCTCGCAAACAGTGGTCCTCTACAGTGCTTAACACTGCCAACCCTGACTCTCAGGGTTGGGCTTGAACATGCCACAGCAGTACATGCCAGTAACTCATGGACTGGGGAGGCTGAGGCAGGAGAATCACTAATTTGAGACCATTTTAGTCTACACAGAGAGACTCTCTCTAGAAAGAAAGCAGAGGGAATGGTTTTCTGAACACAAGGGCATGTATAGACAGAATTAACCTTAATAGACATGGGTCTAATACACTATCTGCTTTTACGTTTAACAACTGTTAGTTAACCTAAGTTTAAAACTAGTGGTTTTATGGGAGTGTTCCCTGAAGCACTTTAGTGTGTGTGTGTGTGTGTGTGTGTGTGTGTGTGTGTGTGTGTGTGTGTACATGATGATCCAAGAAAGGCTCTGAGCTGGACAAGAAGACAGAACGGAAAATCAGATAAACTAACCCACCTTCATTGGGTTTCACTTGGATTACCGTGAAAGCTCATGGTCTTTCCCTATTCTCAAAATGTCACCTATCACAGCCAAATAAAACTCCCAGGGGCTCAGAATTAGCTAGATAACTCTTCTGTGCAAAAGCAGTGAGGTGGCCCAGAGAGAAGCCTGAGTTCAAGCCTAGGCCCACATGGGGAAAGGAGACAGTCAACTCTACAGCCATCCTCTGACTTCCATATATGAACCATCATGATGCATGCACACACAGAGAAACAAATAAAACATCAAACAGTGGCTAGAGAAATAGCTCAGCAGTTAAGAGTGGTTGCTGTTCTTCTGGAGGGCCCAAGTTCAGTTTCCTGATCCCATGTCAAGCAGCTCTCAACTCCCTGTTAACCCAGCTTCCAGGGATCCATTGCCTTCTTTGGCCTTCACATGGGAAACACAAATATTCTGGAATAAACAAAGCAATCTTGAAAAAGTTGGAAAAACACAACCTTCAATTCTTCACTTTATTACAAAACTATATAAATGACAACAGTGTGACACTAGCACACAGGCTGACAGAGCTGAATGAAGAGAGCTGAGAGAGCAAAAATAAACCTATGCATCCTGACCAGCTCACTTTAGAAAATTTGCAAAGCTCTATGTATCTAGGATATGCAAAGAACTCCTATGACTCTGTTGTAAAAAAGAAAAATCACCCACTTACAAACTGGGCAAAGGATCTGAACAGACGTTTCTGCACAGACGATGAGCTACTGGCCAGGAAGGTCATGACAAGAGGTTCATCAGGATTAGTCACCAGGAAATGCAAACCAAACCCACAGCGAGAGCAGACTTCACTTTTGCAAAAATGGTTCTAATAAATTAGCCAGACAATAGGTTTTGACAAGGATCTAGGAAAACTCAAAGCTCAGATGTGCTAGCAGGAATGTGAAAGCAGTTTGGTAATTCTTCAAAAAGTTAGTTATTGCTCAGCAATTCCACTGCCGGGGGCACTGACTCAGCATTAAAGTTCTCACAGCTGGTACTGACTCAGTACTAATGATGTGTTCACACAAGAAAATTGTACAAGAACATTCACTGCAACTCTCTCCACAGAAACTCAAAATCAACTGATGAAAAGCAAACAAAATGTCAGGTACTACCACACGATGAAACGTTACTTAATCATAAAAAAGGAACTACTGGCCGATCGTGGTGTCACTCACATGGAACCCCAGCACTCAGGGGACTGAGGAAGATACAAAACTAACCTGAGCCAGAGAGTTTAAGGACAACCAGAGTTCAATGAGACCTTACCTCAAAAAGATTTTGTCTGTTCTTGCTACCGCTGCCACGACCACAGCCACCACTGCCACCACTACAGCCGTCATCACAGTCACACAATCTTCCACCAGCAGACACCCACTTCTTTGGCCTTCTGACATAAATGGAAAGACCAGCAACTCTAGACTTTCAGAACCAGCCCAAGCCTGCTGGGGCATCCAGCTTCCTGGACCAAATACTTACCAGGCTCTCAGCCGCCCCTCCAGCATGCAGGCAGCCCTTGCTAGACCACTAAGGTCCTATCCTGTGAGCCACTATAATAAATCTCTTTTTATAGCTTACAGAAAACTGGCAGTAAAAAGTGCCTGCTACTGTGATGAACCTGAAGCACGTTTCTCAGGCCTTTGGAACCGGTTATGTAGAAGGAGTGTGGAAGAGTTTGGAACTCTGGGCTAGAAAAGCGCTGAGGACTATAAACAGAGTTTAATGAGCCACTCTTGTAAGACTTTGGCATGCCAGAACACTGAGAGAAATGTGGACAGTGGAGTTTCAGCACATACAGTTTGAGGTGAACAAGGACTCTGACAAGGGTGGGGTTATAGACATATGTGTAATGGTCTGGCAAAGACACTAGCTGCATTCCATTTGTGTCCTGAGAACCTGGGTAAGAATGAATTCAAAAGTCAAGACTAATTTGGCAGGGGAAATGTGAAACCCGGAAGGCTCACCATTTCACACAGGTCTACAGGGAGAATGAGTGACAGGATAGTACAAAGACATAAGAGGGTGCTGTGGGGCTGGGGAGATGCTCGGCAAGAAAGGGTGGGCCATGCAAGCACCAGGCCTCCAGCTCCCGCATCAAAACACAGTGCAAAGGCAAGCATCTATAATCCCAGTACTGGGGAGGAGGAAACGGGATCCCCAGGGCTTACCCAGCCAATCTAGACAACTGCTGAACACCAGGTTCAGGAACAGACCCTCTGTTAAAAAATTAAGGCAGCAAAGTGACTGAAGAAGTCATCTGATCTCTGGCATCCACCACCCATATGTGAGCACGTACACACACACACACACACACACACACACACAATATCATGTATACACAAACACAAAATGTCATCTGAAGGTAAAAAAAAAATGGAGTTTATAGTTGTAGATAAGGTAGGTACTGAGAGAGCAGCTATGACTGTTAAAGAGAACCTCTAAGAAAGATGCTCTAAAGTCATGACACCACCCATCGAGGGCTCCACCATGTGAAAAAAGAAATTCATTTGAAAAGAAAAACCCCTAAGTTAAGAACAACACAGAGAGTGATTTCCTTTTCAAAAAACAAGCATCAAGGCACACAGAAGCCAATACAGCTTTGATCCAGTTGGGCCAGGCTGTATCTCAAACTGGCAGAAGAACTTGGCAGAATCATCCATGTGGTACTGACTTCTCAGGCAAGAAAAATGCAAGAATGAGGATATCATGAAAACTTGTCCCAGAAAGACGCAGAGATTAGGTAATGTGTGTCAGGGTCCGAGTCCCTGGAGAAAAGCCCCAAGAAGTCACCATAGGAAACTCTGATGATGAAGCCTAAGTTGCAATAGAAATCCCAGGATGCTGGGGAGCCAGGACCGTTTACATCAAGAAAGGCTATTGCTATGGCATGAGCCAGCTGAAATGAGAAGCTATGTATGCTTCAAGAGGCAGAGCTGGAGGCCTGGAGCTAAGCCCTTTGGAACCCAGGTGATAGCATCAAAGCCACTGATGCAGGATCTGGCATCTGCCCTGATGGGCTTTGGCGTGACTTAGATCTGATCTTTCCTTCTAGGCCCCCATACCTCCCTTCTGGAGTAGAATGCCATTTTGTGTCATTGTAACTTGTTTGCTTTGTTTTGTTTAGGGGGTCACAGTTAAAAGATTGCCTTGAATCTCAAGACAGACTCTGGAATTTCAAACAGTGTTGGGACTGTCAAAGACTGTGGATACATTTACAGACATTTTGCATTAATAAGATGAAAACAAGACTTCAGGGACCAGGGGTGGAAGATTATGATTTAAATAGATTTGTTTGGGTGTCAAGTTGACAAGAGGGTGAGTTGTGATGGCTAATTTTTAATGTGTGTGTGTGTGTGTGTGTGTGTGTGTGTTCCCAGAAACATTTCACTGAGAGGAAATAAATACCCTAAATGTTGGTAACACTGTTCTGAGATGCAGCGCCAGACTTGGGAAAAGGGAGAAAGCACAGGACACACCAAACACATATTGGTCTGTAGTGAGGTAGTCCTTCTGTAGCACTGACCACGCCCATTGGGGGGTGGAGTGATGGGCGGAGGTGACCTGAGGAAGGAGGTCGGAGGGGGCCAGGAAGGCGCTCTCTTTCTGGCGTGACTCGGACAGGAGAGGATCTGGTTGAATTTCCTGGTGTTCATCTGTCTAGGTTGTAAGTTATTTCTCCCTGAATAAACATCTATTCGGCCTATTTGTTTATCCTGATCCTTATTTACCGCAATATTGGTCTCACTTTGCTCCCTGACTACAGATGCAATGTGACTGCTGCCACCATGACACACTTACTGGAGTGCACTCTAGGCTGTGAGCCTGACTAAACCTCTCCTCATTCACTTTCCTGCTTGTCAGATATTTGTTCAAAGCAACTAAGCAAGCACTAAAACAGGATTCAGCCTAAGGACTTCTCCCTCCCTGAGAGCTTTATCATCCCAACAATCCTGATTAGAGTTGATTGTTTGGATTTTGTTTGCCAAGAAAATGCTAAAAGTGAAGTCCAAGGGGCTTCACCTAGAAGAAAGCCACACATCTTGGTGAATGAACTTGACACCATCTATTTTTGTCAATTCTGCTTACTTCCTGGTTTACATATGAAACTTCCTGAAACTGAATTCAAAGAACTTGAGAAGTTTTACAGCCTGAACAAATTCATATGCACACAAGCCATGAAGATATCAAAATATTCTACCAAATTAGAAAAAAATTAGTTCTATATCACATATTTACTTCTTCGTGCCCCACCCTCCCCCAGACAGGATCTCATATACCATCCTCACTGGACTGAACTTACTATATAGACCAGGCTAGCCTTGAACTCATAGACTTTCCTGTCTCTGAATCCAAAAAGCTGGGATTACAGATCATGTCCACATTTCAATACAGTATATTTGAGTCTCTAAGCAATGTTCATGATCATATTCCACTTTCTTCAAGAAACTCTTATCAGTCCTGTTGACATTCCATCCATATTCCATAACTATTCCAGTCATGATAATACAGTATTTCATTCTCAAGTAAACTTGCACAATGCATAAGCCACAATACTTACTGTATTTCATGTTGTTCCATGCAGACATAAATTTAGTTTTTAGTTTGTCAACTTCATCTGTTCCTGAAGCCTCCATATTCAAATTCTAAAGAAAAAGCCATCACTTGATTCCATTCTTTCATGAAATTCAATGTACTAAAAGAAAAAAAATAAGGCAAATAAGTAATCAACACATAATATATGGTGCCATTCTACTAGTTGCTTAAATTATTAAGTGTAATTTAAAGTGAAAATAAGCAAAACAAGCAAAGGCTGTAGGTTCAGTTGGTAGAGTGTTTGCTTAGCGTGCACAAAGCCCTGGGTTCAATTCACAGTGCCTGCATACACCAGGCACCGTGACCCATGCCTGTAATTGAAGCATTTTGAGGGAGAGGCAAGAGGATCAGAAGTGCAAGTTCATCGTCATCTGAGTTCAAATTTGAAGCTAGCCTGAGCTACAATAGCCTTGTCTCAAAATAGAAAAGTATCTTTTTTGTTTAGTGCTTTTCTAGAATGTGATACTCTATATATAATTTAACTATATAATATAATATAAACTATGTGAAATAAAATTATCATATAACCAAACAATAATGCCCCAATAGCTCACAACTAAATACAACTAAGTAAGTACCTGAAAAACACGTCTCAGTTTTAATGCCTGCAAGAATACCCAAGGTTTCTTTCTGTTTGTACTTAGAGAAGCTGATTGGAAACTTTACTAAAACATTGGCTCTCTCTCAGCTGGTTACCAACATTTTTTTTAATCCTCTCATTTTAGCTTCATCTAGGATTATAGGCACAAGCCAAAACCCTTAGCTAAGTCTCTCAAAAATCACAAAATTTGGGCCAGTGAGGTGGTTCAGCAGGTCAAAGATGTTTGCTACCAAGCCTGACAGCCTGACTTGGGTTCCGAGAACCTACATGGCCGGTTAACAAAAATGACTTCTGAAAATTTTCCTCTACTCACCTACTGTAAAAAAACACACACAAGATAGATAGATGATAGATAGATAGATAGATAGATAGATAGATAGATAGATAGATAGATATAGAGGATAGATAGGTAGATAGAGGATAGATAGATGATAGAAGATAGATAGATAGATGATAAATAGATAATAATGATAGATAGATACAGGATAGAGAGATAGAGGATAGACAGATAATAATTATAGATAGATAGAGGATAGATAATAGCTAGATGGTAGAGAGATAGGTAGATAGATAGATAGATAGATAGATAGATAGATGATTGATAGAGGATAGATAGAGGATAGATGATAGATAGATAGATAGATAGTAGAGGATAGAGAGATAGAGGATAGATGATAGATAGATAGATAGATAGATAGATAGATAGATGATGGATGATAGAGGACAGAGATAGAGGATAGATGATAGGTAGGTAGGTAGGTAGGTAGATAGATAGATAGATAGATAGATAGATAGATAGAAGATAGATAGATAGATAGATAGATAGAAGATAGATAGATAGATAGATAGATAGATAGATAGATAGATAGATAGATAACAAAACTATTCAAAAACAAACTGGTTTGGGTTAAGCTCTTAACAATACAACCAGAACCACTCCATCTAAAGCGTTAGTGAAGCCATGAAATGCGTAGCCTTGCTCCCACATGTTCTACCATGTTCTGCCCTCCTATGGTCCAATCACTAAGGTCCAGCAACCGCCCACTGGGACCTCTAAAAGTAGTGATAATAAAGAAAATGTTGGAACATGCTAGGAGAAATCTGGCCTGTGACCAAGTGATGTCACTGTGGTAAAACCCCGCAACCGGTGCTGGAGAGTGCTGGCTGCTCTCGCAGAGGACCCAGGCTCTGGTCTCAACACTCAAATAGTGGCTCACAATTACCTGTAACTCCAGTTCCAGGAGACCAGACACCACCTTCTGGCTCTGCCAGCACTACATACATGTGGTATACAGGCGTACATGGGAGTCTGTTCAGAAGAATGCAGCACTAGCTGACAAGGAGATGAGGCTTAAGCCAGAAAGCAGATCATAAATCCTGGTGGTGGGCCAATTTCAGAGGACACCCACAGACCAGGGCTCCTCCTACCACCTCCGCAGGTTAGAGTCAAGAAAACCTGTCTTTAGCAACTGAAAAGACACTTGAAGGGACACTGAGGAAAACTGGTGGTAACCTGATGTGGTGGGAAATATCGGGAGTCCTAGAGCTCAGGACATTGAGGCAGGAACACTGTCAAGAGTTTAGTGGGGTCTAGGTAGTGAGCTGCAAGCCATCCTGAGGATGTGAAAGGGGCAAAAGACTAGTGCTTAACCATTCAAATAAGAAAGTCAACTAACTATACAAGCACACATGCATGCACACGCACACGCACACACGCACGCACACACGCACGCACACACACATGCACACGGGCCAGCAGCTTGCTGAATTTGAAATCTGGTAAAAATGAGTAAGTCATCTATGAAGCTGAAAAGCATTAGTCTGGCAATAAAATTACAAAATCTTCAGCTTCAACAAGCAAAGGCAAGCTGTGAAAAATCTCTGGAGACATGTCCACACATTCCATGATCAGAGCCTAGGATGGAACCACAAATGTCTCATAGTGTGTTATCAAATAGGTGTGACCAGCCACAGTTTCCTGTGGTATGCGTGAACAGGGCCTGGTGGTATACTATACTTTGTAAAACTGTGTACACCCGTTGATAACAAAACTAATATGAGCTGGGCATGATGGTGCACAGGAGGCAGAGACAGGCAGATCTCTGTGAGTTCAAAGCCACCTTGATCAACATAGTGAAGTCTAGGATAGCCAGGACTACACAGATCCTTGTAGGAATTCATTCCTCCTATGGCCTTGGGGTACCAGCCCTGGGCATATGACAACTGATAAGCTTGGGAGGAAGGGTCTCTCTCTTGCTATGCTCATGCTTGGTATAGTTAACAGGATTATGTATATTATTGTATTTTCTTTGAATTTTTTACTGTTAATGGGATAACTACATAGAGTCATTTGATTGTGGGGCCTGCTAAGCTAAACCAACATATATATTTTAATGGTATCTTTACTTCAAATTTTGGGTCTAAGGATATGTTGCTTTATAAAAGAGGTTCTGCTTTTGTTTCCACAGAAGATGAAAAGCTGTGAATTCCTTCCAGGCTAATATGGTTTGATCAAACAAGACCCCCTTAAATAATGGCCCAGGTGATCCAACATCCATGACAGCTTCAGGACTTCTGGCTGAGATGACCAATCACACAAAATACCTCAGTCAGGATACCCATAAGATTAACATCACCCCCCAATTAGCAGGCAATAGTATAGAAAACCTCATCCCAATTCCCAAAATGATAGTTTATAATGTTTGTTCTCATTTAAGGAATTGGTTATAAATGGTTAATGGTCATAGTCAATCTCATTCTAAAGAAAAAAAAAGATGTGATACAAAAATGATGAAAAAAAAGTACATTATTGAATCTACTTTAATAAAAAAATAACTTAATCTCAAGACACTCTACTTTGGTATGGATTTTGGTTTATTGATACAAATATAAGGTCAATTTTGTTACACTATGTATATTTCTACTCTTGTTTAAAGGTATTGTGTTTATGCAACTCATTCAAAAATGTAATGCAATGTATAGTTAAGAAATACAAATTAACAGTCATCTACAATAATCAAACTTGTAGACATGCTAGATATACAGAGATATATTTCAGATGGATAGGTAATCTTCAAACACTTCAAAGACGTACAGAATATGGCATTTAGACTTTTCTCGACAGTGAGACATGTCTACTCCTGACAATACCAATTACTTCAAGAGGATGATGGGCATTGAAACTCCTTATGGAGTTTGCTCTTAGTGTAGCAAGACTAGCCATTTTGGACAAGAAACTTCTCTTGCCTGGACTGCTTGACTGTGTGCTGTATAAAATGGACATGCAGGACCCACAGGAAAGTGACTGCTGAACCTGCTAAAACAAAATAGGATGCTCCTTCAGGGTTCCTGCTTCACAGAAGAAACTGTCAGACATCCTCCAGGACACAGAAGGAAGCAACTGATGAACTTTACCAGTACAAGGCAAAACAGATCTTCAAATCTCCTGCTTCACTGAAAAGTCTGCAAGATACTATGGACCAATATGTTGACGATGGATGTCCCAATGTTACAGAAAAACTTAGGGTGACTGTCCAGGCAGCCAGATATCTCTGTCATTTCTAAAGTTTTGGAAATTGTTTACAATGCACTTCCTGTTTACTTAGCTAATATTATATCCCTCTGGGGTATTTGATGGCGTTAAAGACAGTTATAATTATAGTTTTCCTTAGTTATGATAAAAGATAAATTAGATATAAAACTTAGACTCACAAAGATAGGATAGATGATAGAGTAGTTTCTTTAATTTTGTCAAAAGCAAATAGACTAAATATTGTAACTAATTCTTGCTTGATAATTGATTTATTACATGTGATTTTAATATGTTAAAGTTAAAACCTTTCTTTTTAATTAGATAGAAAAGGAGAGATGATATGTGTTGCACTTATTGGTTAATAAATAAAGCTGATTTGGCCAATAGCCAAGCATAATAAAGCCAGGTGGGAAATCTAAACAAAGATATGGAGAGGAAAAATAAGGCAGTGTCAGAGAGACGCAATGTAGTGTCTAGGAAAGCAAGATGTGAGGTAACAAGCCATGAGCCTTGAAGTAAAATAGAGTATAATAACAGAAATGGGTTAATTTAATTGTGACAACTAGTCAGTAATATGCCTGAGTCATTGGCCAAACAATTATAATTAATATTAAGCTTCTGAGTAGTTATTTGGGAACTTCTAGGCTGGAGAAAAATGTCCAACAATAAACCCTGTCAAAAAAAAAAAAAAAAGTTAATATGGGTAATAATGGATTGGGGAGAATTTGGGTTTCAAATAAAATCAAGAACAATAAAACCTAAACACTATAAACATAAAAGTTGTGTTTTGTTTAGAAGTGTTTAAAAGTCATCCTGCTGACAATTCCCCCACGTTTTCCTTGGAAGAACCAGGGAAGAAACAGAATAGCAGAAGCTGATCCATAACTAGCCTTTAGTGCTTAAGGACCTTCACTAATTGTTCTCAAAATTCTGCACTAGCACTTTATAAATCTTGCATCTAGTGCCATTAGAAATAACTTTTTTCTTCCTAAATAGAGTAGAAGCAATATGGTCAGAACATAAGAAAAAGCTATAGTTGAACACAGACCATTTTAAAGTAAAAATATTTAAATGTGCTTCCTTCTTAATACACTCCTGCTAAGACTAACTGAATAAATAGTTGGTTTTCAAATGCAAAAAAAAGGTCCCAATCTCTATATCTAACACCTCTCTGTCACCTAACCACTGCAACTCTAGCTGAGTGAACCTTCCCATGGCTCAACCCCTGTGGGATCTGAAGATCATGATTTTTTTTTTTTTTTTTTTTTTTTTTTTTGCTTTTGCTTTCTTATACATCAAAATATGCAAATATGTAATATCTATAATATGAATGATTCGAAAATAGACATAGCTTTGTGATACCACAGTCAAGGTAATAAATGTCTGTTGCCTTCAAAAAACATTCTCCTAATCCCCTCTTTTGAAGTAAGAAAACTTGAGAGCTACTCTTTATTTTTTTTTTTCTCAACATTTTATTTGATTGTTTTTCTTTAAAATGGTCCAGTCAGGAGTTGGAGAGCTGGCTCAGCAGTTAGGAACATTGTCTGCTCTTGATGAGCAGTTCCTAGTACCGACATGGTGACTGACAACTGTCTGTAACTCCAGTTCTGGGATCCAATATCATCTCCTGGCCTCCACATGGTGCCTTCCACACATGCAGGCAAGACACTCATTCACATAAAACAAAAATAAATAAATCTTAAACAACAAAAGTTTAATAGCCCCACTCCCTCCTCTCTCTCTCTCTCTCTTCCCCCTCTCTCATTTAGGCAACTTCTCCAAAGCAGGAAGCTTTCATCCTGGGTTTAACTGGGGTCACAGCAGTGGCTCCCTTCAAGAGATTTTTGTCATCAAGCAAAATACAAATAACTGATGGAAATTCTGCTTTTTATTACCATCATTTCTCCAGGTGCAAAAAAAAAAAAAAACAAAACAACAAAAAACTAATTTACAATGAAGACATTGCCAAGTTTCTAAAGAGCAGGTCAGATTCAGCTACTTAGTCACACAGAAACTTTACCTCCTTAATAAAACTCCCAGGACAGCTTTGACTAAAGAAAATTACACAGAGATCTCTTTTGTTAATTCACTAATTTAATTTCACCTTAAAATAAGGGTGGGCTAGGCCAGCAAGATAGCTGAGTACAAGCACTTCCTGGGCAAACCTGAAGGCCTGAGTTTGATTCCCAGACCCCATGATCAACTTCCCAAAGCTGTCTTCTGACCTCTATAAACAAGTCACAGCACACACACCTGCACTTTCAACACACACACACACACACACACACACACACCTGTACTCTCATTACATACATCTCATACGTGTACACACACAAAATAGCAATACATAATAACAATAAATATATATCATGTTTATATAATATGTGCTATATAATTTTTAAAGAAAAGCACTAAATATTTGTCTTATTATTAAATTCTGAACTCCCCTCACTATTCTCATTTCTCCTTCCAGAAACTTCCCTAGGTTTTATTTGCTTCAAGAGAGTTGTATTAGGTACTAGGAAACAACAGGCCAGCCAGGAACTTGCTACCCTCCTCTTCATCCTCCTGAATATTGAGAGAACAGGCATGTGCCACCCTGCCTGGCCAGGGTTTTAAAAATTAATTAATTAATGTTAATTTTTCGTAAACTTCAGGACAAAGTACATACACCTATAGCTTTCACCTCTCTGGAGGTTGAGACAGAAAGAGCCAGCTGGGCTATCAGTTAAAGGCCAGCCTCGACTGCAGCTGGAATTTTTCTTTGGGCCACCAACCGGCTCCCAAATAAAAATTCCAACCACAAACAGCACCCCACATTGGGTGCCAAATGCAGCAGGCTTTCTCAAATACCAGCCCCCACCCAGATCATGACACACAGACTGCTTATTAGTTCTGAATGCTCAATCTTGGTTTAGACTTGTCCCACTATATATTATAAGAGATAGATAGACAGACAGACAGACAGACAGACAGACAGACAGATAATATTATACCTTGGATTAATATGCTTCTCTTCATCTACATTTTGCCTCAGGGATTTTTACCTTTTTTCTGTATGTCCTACTTTCCTGCTTCCTCTGTGTCAGTCTCGTGGCTGCCTGGCTGGCTGGCCCCAGGCATTTTCTTCTCTTTCTCCCTCATTCTTTCTAGAGCCTAGATTCCTACTCTAACTCTCTGAGCTCACAGATTTTCACCCTAGTTTTTGAATCTTGAGTTTTAATAGAACCATAGCGAGTTATTTAAAGCTGCCTTTAGGGGCAGCAAAAGAACCGTTGTCTGGAGGAACAGAATCCCCCCAGGCTGCAGCCTGAGCAGCTGGCAGCGAGTAGTTTAAAGGGAAGCCACTGTGAGGAGGTCAAACAGCAGTAATGGAAGGCTGTGATCAAACAACCGTGGCAAAGTGTTTCCAAACTCTAGGACTTCAATTGGGGACACAATGGGAAGTACTTAATAGCTCCTGTTTGCTCGGCCCTTCCCACCAGTGTCGCAGAGAGACTTCACCAAACTTGTCCCCGCTTTCTCTAGTCATGGGTGAATTTGGACAAAGAACTGGGGTTAGACATGATCACACCACTTCCAAACTCATACTGTCTCACCCATCCCTGCCAAGAGGATGTAGAGAACTCAAGTTCAATATATGGTAGACATCTACTTCAAAAAGAACCTGACTAGGTTTCTCAGAAAACTGGGAATTGGTCTACTTCAGAACCACTCTTGGTCATATACCCAAAGGATACCCAATCATACCACAAGACACTTGCTCAACTATATTCGTAGCAGCTTTATTCATAATAGACATGTTGCAGAATATTTGTTTAACTATGCAAACATGTGTTGCATTTGTTTAACTATGTAAAGAGGAGTTACATTTGTTTCATTATGGAAAGATGTGTTGCTGTTTTACCTTGCCTGCCCAAGGTACATGATTGGTCTAATAAAAATCTAAATAGCCAATACCTAGGCAGTAGAGGGACAGACAGGGCTGGTAGGCAGAGAGAATAAGGAGGAGGAGGAATCTAGGCTCTAGAGAGAATGAGGGAGAAAGAGAAGGGGACACCTGGGGCCAGCCAGCCAGGCAGCCACCAGACAGACAAGAGGAAGCAGGAAAGTAGGACAAACAGAAGAAAGGTAAAAAGCCCTGAGGCAAAATGTAGATGAAGAGAAACAGATTAAAAGAAGCCTCTGTGTCATGGTTTGGGGGCTAGTGGTCCAAGAAAACCTGCTGTACTGAACTACTTAGGAACCCTTGATTTAAAGAGGACGAGACTCATTCCATTAGCCTAGAAGGTGTAGGTGAGCTGTTTCCAGTGTGTTCAGTCCCTCTATATCTAAAATGCCTGGCCTGACTGGCCCTGTGGTCAGACTGATTTTATTCAATACAAACTCAGCCTGGAAAAACATTAAAATAGCAAACCTCACAACTGCCAGGTTTCTTCTTAGAAGGTGTCCATATTTCGTTCTTTTTTATGGACATCAGTAAATCCTTTTTCAAATAGTCATCTTTAATGCCTACTACAACTGATTAACTATCACCCTCATATGTCTATTCATTATTTACATTCTGACAAATCCTTTTGTTGTTTGGGGTTTTGGGGGGGTAGGGGAGGGGCAGAGTATCTCTATTTAGCCTGGCTGTCCTCAAGCTCACAGAGATGTACCTGTCTCTGCTCCCCAGTACTGGGATGAAAAACGTGCCACCATATTCAGTGACAATTCCATTCTTAATTAGAGGATAATCACATGAAAAAGGTGGTAACTCCAACTGTACTTCAATAAATACAGACTAAGGGAGTGATACTGGGAACTATTCTTGTACACCATGTGAGAACATGATGCTGTGATTGGTGTAATAAAAAGATGACCCGTAGAGCTGGAGAGATGGCTCAGTGGTTAAGAGCACTAACTGCTCTTCCAGAGAGCCTGGGTGCAATTCTCAGCACCCACTTGGCAGCTCACAACTCTCTGTAACTTCAGTTCCAGGGGACCTGACACCCACACACAGACACACATACAAACAAAATACCAATGTACATGAAATAAAATAAATTATTAAAAAAAAAAAAAGATGAACAGCCAATAGCTAGGCAGGAAGTATAGGCAGGACTTCAGGGCAGAGAGAACTCTGGGAAGAAGAAAGGCGGAGTCGCCAGCCAGAGGCAGAAGCAGCAGCATGAGCAGTGCACACAGGGGATTGTTAGTTTAACTTATAAGAACTAGTTAAGAACAGACTTAAGCTAAGGCCCAGCTTTCATAATTAATAAGAAGTTGCCATGTGAGCTGGCGACCCTGATGAGAAAGTTCATCCACAGATGGAGATGACATTTAAACTTTACTGTTAATGATATGCAGAGTGATGAGTAAGCAAAGTTCTTCAGGAGAATGGTCATCTTTGGAGTCATTTCCTGTCCGTAACTATGAATTGGATAGTTGATAAATTATAAACTAATAAGTAAAAGGGGTGTTCAAACCAAGGTCCTTGAAGATCAGGTGAAGGTAATCAGACTCTACCATCTAGCGATAGATGGAATATTTTACCCACTGGGGATTTAAAGCCAGAAAGCAGCAGACAGAGAGCCCTGGGGAATGACTGAAGAAAATACATCTTTGTCACAGTGTACAGATGCCTGCATTCCTTCCCCAACTGGTATTCTGTGGCAAAGTGCAATACAAAAGTTGCTTCAGAATTCTTAAACTGTATGTATTAGTACTGTGGGGGAAAGGAGGAGGCATGAAGAAAAGGAGAGAGGCTGAGAAGAGAGGGGAAGGCGAGGGGATGAGCCTACGCTATAGAGCAAGTGGGGGTGTTAACAGGACCACTTCCGGGAGTCAGTTCTACTGTGGGTCTTGGGGTCCAACTCAGATGAGGGTTCCACAGCAAGTGCCTTTACCCACTGACCCTCCTCACCAGCTCTCATTTTGAATTATTATGTGCTTTTTGCTACACCATTCATTAAATAAAATAAATAGTAAAGTCTACTCTAAGTTTTTCATCATTACTGCCCTTTGTATGCTTTCATTTTTAAAAGACGTTTTTATTATTTTAATTATCATACATGGGATGGGAGAGTATGCACACACTAAGTGCAGGAGCCTGTGGAGGCCACAGGTATCAGATCCCCCTGCAGCTGGAGTTTCAGGCAATTGTGAACTATCCAGTATAGGTTGTGGGTCCCAAACTTGGGTCCTCTGAAAGATCAGCGTATGGTCTTAACTCTTGAGCCATCTCTTCAGCCCTTACATGTCTATATTTTTATTAATGAATATCCATCTCTAATCAGCTATCTTCTCTGCTTCCTAATACCTCTCCATCTCAGTTCTTCATTTATACATTGTACCCACTTCTATCCCCTCCTACACTTGCCACTCGTTTACTTTTGTGCACTAAGCTTATACTCTAGAAAATGCAAATCCCCCTTAAATGACACCCAGGAATCCAGCACTCAGCATAAAAGAGGCAGGGGTGCTCACAGTTATACCAGCTGTCTCCCCTTAGAACTCATGGACAAGCCCATGGCACTAACACAAATAAAAGCAAATTCCAAACACAAACAACAACACAAGCCAGGGAGGAACATGTGGTTTCAGAACAAGGTTAGAAAACAATGAAGGACCAATAGCAAAAAGAATGGCTTAATAATTTGCCTTAAGAATATATCTAGTAAATAGTTTGAGGGCTCCTCGGGATAACATTCTCCACTTAAAAAACAGTTGTTTCATAATGATGACCTAAAGGAACTGGAATACTCAAATATTATCTTATAACCAAATGGTAGAGAGGAATCTAAGTACCTAGCAGACACACCTGTCTTGTGGTCCAAGCACACACTTGTGTCACACTGTACATTACATCTCACAGGCCGTGCAAATCATTATCATAACTACCCTCCATAGGACACAAGGGTTTAAATGAATTTCATGGTTTACCTGAAGATTGTTGTAAGAATTGTTAATGAGGAGGCTGAAGAGATGGCTCCTTGGTTAAGAGCACCTGATGCTCTTGCAGAGTACCTGAGTTCAGCTCCCAGCACCCACATGGGCAGTTCCAAACCATCTGTAACTCAAGTTCCAAGGAATCCAACACCCTCTTCTGGCTTCTATACAGATGCATGCATGTGGTATTAGACTGTATTATCTTGACTTTATCTCTAGTATTTAGTACTAGAGATAGTATTTTGATAAACAAATGTTATGTTAGGATCTCAGTAACTTCTGATCAATTCAAGTTAACTACAAATATTTAGAGATTTCATACTTTTAAATGAAATGTGTTGAGCTGTTAAATATTGAGTCTATACATAAAATTAACATTGTAAGAACTAAAGCTTACTTAGATCTCCAGACTGAAAAGGAACTTATAGAACATCTAATAATTAGACAGCATTAAAATGAGTAGCTCTTGATCACTGGCCTTGTATGATACATTGCAATCAACAATGCTTGGCAGAGAGGATGAGTAGAAGAAAATGTGGAAGTATAAAAGGCTTTAAATAGATCCCATTCAAATTGCTAAAACCCCAATCTGCATTCTGGTTCACACCCACCCATAGCAAATCATTATCCTAATCAAGAACCCAACCTTAACCCGCAGTAATGAGGCCTCCTTTGCAACACTCTTGCCAAGCACGCTTCCTCAGCCTCTGGCTGGACACTTCCAGGAAAAAAATGTATTAGTTCTGTGCTAATGTGTCAGTACTGTGCTAAACCCAAAATACAGTTATAACTTTAAAAAACTAATAATGTTTTAAACTGTTCATTCTTCTGTGAACTGTTATGCAGAATCCATGTTAACTTCAGGATATTTGCTCATGTTTAACAACTCCATTTCCTGGAAAGATGGTATATGGTGGGCTAAGAAGATGGCTCCATCCATAAAGACTGACAAGTATAAGAACCTATGTTCAATCTCCAGAAACCCTGTAATACGGAACCAAGATTCCTCCCTATGATTTCCAATAACCAGCTGTGCATGGGTCCTTAGAAACTAACTCTTCTTCAATTTGAAATCCCAACTGGGGTGTGTGTGTGTGTGTGTGTGTGTGTGTGTGTGTGTGTGCTTTGCGTTGGTTTTGTTTTTGTTTGGTTTGGGATTTTTGGTGGTGGTGGTGGTATTTTGGGTTTTGATTGTTTGTGTGTTTTGTTTTGTTTTGAGACAGGATCTCTCTATGTAATCCTGGCTGCCCTGGAACTGGTTTGTTATGCAGACCAAGGTGGCCTCAAACTCACAAGACCCACACCTACCTCTGCCTCCTGAGTGCTACGATTAACAGTGTAGGCCTCCACACCCAAGCTGATATCTTAAAACCCTCCAACAGTCTCTTTTCTGTATGGACTAGCATCAATCCCGTTAATAGATCAGAAGACTGCAGATGAGCGATAAAGAAGACTTAATCACAGTACTAGTAAGTGATGAGAAAGAGGGTACCCACAGGAAGCTCAAACAGTACCATTGGCAGCAAGGCAAGAATGTGTCATACAGGTATATCACACATGATAGCCCTAAATAACTCAGAGGTTTGAAATGTGACATCTAGGACGACTATGGCCACATCAACAGAAACAAGGAAACCAAATGGAGAAGCTAAATTTAAAATAAAATCTAGTGAGGGGCTGGGGATACTGCTCAATGGTGAAGAGCACTGGCTGCTCTTGCAGAGGACCCAGGTGGTTCCCAGGACCCACACAGCAGGCAGCTCACAGCCATCTGTAACTCTAATCCCAGGAAGCCAACACCACAGTCTGGCCGTCACAGGCACCAGGCATGCATGTAGTGCATAGACATATAAACAGGCAAAACACCCATCCACATAAAAAAGAAAAGGAGAGACAGAGACAGAAGAAACTTTTTAAACGAAGTAAGACAGTGAGTTTGAAATTTGTATCAAAAGTAGTTAAACTCTTTCCCAAGTTAACTTTCATTGGTCATTTTTGCCACAAAAAACCTCACCAGTAAGCATTTAAACACAAAATGTCATGCTTATTCCCCAAATATTTGAGAAGCAAGACACTAAGAGGGATAAATCAAGCCATGAAACTCAGTTCCTACCTTCATCTACCTTATATGATAATGGCACAACAGTGAATGGTCACAACAGGAGTACAAAGTGTGACAGGAGAGAAATAGGCAAACACAGTTACAACTGTACTATTCAGATACAAAGACCAAGGACATACAAATGTATCTTTCTATTCTGAACATAATGCAGGAAAACACTAAAAAGAACACTCAGAAATGTGTTAGTATCCTGAACAATTGTGTCTATTGTTAAAAGAGTAATGCCTGAATTATGTCATCACTCCAAAGAAGAGCACTGTTTACAATATCCACAAACACAATTACTTTGGCTTACAAACAGAAATTGTTTGGGGGTTTTTTCTTATTGTTTTGTTTTGCTTTAGTCATTCTTCATTTTAAATAATATTACAGCAATTGGGAAATACACCCACAAGTTTTAATCCTTACAAAAGTTTAAAAAAAAAAAAAAAACCTGTAAACTACACATTCTTCAGTACATATAATAGACCCTGAGTTCTCTGTAACTATTATGATAAGGTTTACATTGTAATGTCTACTA
The DNA here is from genome assembly GCF_943737965.1 of Phodopus roborovskii. NCBI lineage: Eukaryota > Metazoa > Chordata > Mammalia > Rodentia > Cricetidae > Phodopus > Phodopus roborovskii. Next base: position 31,121,892 of record NW_026126447.1, on the reverse strand, counting down.
TAGTCGTTTCATAGATGACTGCTTTTATAATCTATTAAAAAGTAGTTTACTAGATACCAATTTTAAGTTGATAATATAACCACGCGGGGAAAAAAAGTATTTCAAGTAACTTTGAACACAATACCTTTAGTGAAATATAGCCTAAGACCATAAAATGGCAAAGTAATCTTTATCTGGTAGATTTGTTGTTAAGCACAATAATGAGCTAGTCATCTTAAAACCTTATGTGAGTTACAGGAGAGAATGAATGGATAAGTAGATAAGTTGATATGGTTGAGAACCCCAATTCTCCCTATAGCTAAAAATAAAATAGAGAAATGGAGAAGAGAACCCTTCAATGCTGAACTTGAACAGAAGGTATTCTAAGAACTAGTGGTTTCTTTCTTTTTTTTTTTTTTTTTAAGTAAACATAGGTGGCTATGTAGGACCTATTTAAAATATTGAAAAATAAAAATACTAAGTAGCATATTCAATGCCCATATCTTGGTTTCTAAGTATCATCACACAGTAAATAAGCCAGGACTTTATGGCTAAATGGCTGGTTCCAGATCTTCAGCAGTGACTGTACCAGATGAGCACAGGACGTCTTATGGTACTGAAGGGACCAGACCCTCATCTAGCCACGTGCTTTGGTAGCCACAACAGGCTGCAGAAAAGACCCAGGGAGATATAGGCCTCTTACTCAGCAACAGGTGCTGAGCTTCCGACCTTGCTCTAGTCACTAAGATGCCAGATAGCCTCCATGTGGCAAGGAACCAATCAGAAATTAGCTGGCGGGTTCTCGAATGCAGAGCATAGCAACGGCTCTGGGAGGGCCTCTAGGCAACCATTCCTACAGGTAAAGTTAACCAATCAACACAGGACAGGTCGCCAAAGCCTGGAAGTGCGCCAATCCTGAGACTGTTGTGGACACTCCCCTTGCTTTACCCCAATATATTCCCTGCCTCATAGTCCCTTCGAGTTTTCACTCCACCCACTTTGTCAGACAGACAGAGGATCGGAGTTAATACAGTTAACTTGTGAATTAATTAAAGACTCTTTGATTTTTGCATTGGATTGGGTCTCTTGATGAATCTGAGGCTCATAGTTTGGGCACAACAGTACCAAAGTGTAGGAAAATGCTCAACAACTGAAGTAGAAATATCCAAAGGAAACAGTAACAAGCTTGGAGACTGACACTGACCAAATCTGAGATAATTTATCATTAGAACAAAACAAAACAAAAGACAATGGGGCTGGAGAGATGGCTCAGTGGTTAGGAGCACTGTTGCTTTTTCAGAGGACCCAGGTTGGATTCCCATCACCCACATGGTGGCTCACAGCCATCTGTGATTCCAGTGTCAGGAGTTAAACCTGATACTGCACCTGATACTCTCCTCTGGCTCTGGAGGACACTGCTTGCACATAGTACAAAGACATGCATATAAGCAAAACACTCATACACATAAAATTTAAAAAGTAAGTAAATCGTTTTTAAAAAAAAGAATGATGATAGAATATTATAGCACACAACAAAAAGAAAAATGTTAAGAGTTCATAGTACTGAGAAATAAAAAGAAAAACATGGCTGGACGGTAGTGGTGCATGCCTTTAATCCCAGCACTCAGGAAGAAGAGGCAGGCAGATCTCTATGAGTTCAAGGCCAGTCTGGTCTATAGAGTGAATTCCAGGACAGCCAGCACAGAGAAGCCATGTCTTGAAAAACAAACAAACAAACAAAACAGATTGCTGTGGCTGAAGATTACAAGCTAAAGGACAGTCAGGGAAAGACAGATTGCCACCAGGATGGGGAAATGGCTCCTTTGAGAAGATGCCAGAGAATGAAAAGGATTGACAGAAATGAGAAATTGCAGAGACAAACAGCAGTACAAAGACTGACTCAGGGGCTGGAGAGATGGCTCAGTGGTTAAGAGTACTTACTGTTGTTCTTCCAGAGGTTCTGAGTTCAATTCCCAGCAACCACATGGTGGTTCACAACCATCTGTAATAAGATATGGTGCCCTCTTCTGGCCTGTAGGCATTCATGCTGAACACTGTATATATAATAAATAAATCTTTAAAAAATAAATTGACTCAGGCAAGAATTGTGAATGGCTACTAAACCTGCTGGAAAATAGAATAGCCACATGATTTCAAAGAATCACCACATGGAGTAATTATTAAATGCAAACAGGAAAGGTATTTTAGAATGTACAGAACTGATTAATATCTTCAATGACAGGGCAAGCTGTCACAGCACTCTACTAGGACAAAGTGAAAAGTTGATGTTTCATCACTTAAGAATCAAAACTGTTCACTCTGTGCCTTGCTTAGCTTCTCTGTTGCTGTAATAAGCATTGACCAAAAGCAATCCAGGGGGAGGAAAGGGCTTATATCATCTTATAGTTCCCAGGTCACAATCCATTATCAAGGGAAGTCAAGGCAGGAGCTACAGGCAGGAACCTGGAGGTAGGAACTAAAGCAGGGACCATGAAGGAACACTGCTTACTGGTTTGTTTCCCCTGGCTTGCTAAGTTTGCTTGTCTATACAACACACAACTACCTGCCCAAGGGTAGCACTGCCCAGTGGGCTGGGCCCTCCCATATCAGTCATCAATCAAGAAAGTACCCACACATGCCCAAAGGCCAATCTGATGAAGGCAATTCCTCAACTGAGGCTCCCTCTTTCCAGGTGACAACAAAACTAACCAGGATACCCTGAAACCAACTGAGAGATGATCAGACACATCAAGTTTGTGAGGTAGTCTACAAAAGCATTGGTTTGTACATATATATCTCGGTTGTCTTAAAGATAAGGACAGAAAGGAAGGAGGGAGAGGGGAGGAAAGAAGATATTCTCTGCACAAGAAAACAGAGGGGGTGGGGTGTAGCTCAGTGGCAGAGCAGCCTCCTAGCATGCATAAGGCCCAATGCCCTAGATTTAAGTTCCAGCACTGTGAAAGAAAAAGATTAAAAAAAAAAAAAAAAAGAGGAAAGAAAACAGGAATATGACAACTCGGTATATTCTATGATCTATGACTAGATTAAGTTTTTTGTTTGTCTGTTTGTTTTTCAAAACAAGGGTTTCTCTGGTTCACTCTGGCTGCTGGCTATCCTGGAACTCACTCTGTAGACCAGTCTGGCCTCTGACTCACAGAGGCCTTTGGAGGTCTCTACCTACCGGGTGCTAGGATTAAAGGTATGTGCCGCCACTACCACCTGGCTAGATTTACTAATTTTTCAGCTATGCTAATACTGTTGGCATGTTTGGGGAAATCTGGGTTCTGAAAATGGATGACAGGAAAGATAACACTAAGATTAAAGTACTATGGTATACTAATGGTGGCATAGCTGTAGGAAAATGATGTAACTATTAAAATCCACATGAGGAAGTACTTAGGCATGATGTGTCATAATGGCTTCATCTTACTTTCAAATAGCTCAGTAAGAAAAAAGTGTCTATGTGAGTTTAAATACAGAAAGCACATCCACAGTAGCAAACAGAAGTTCAAATACGGCTAGTGTTAACAGATAGCAATCTAAGTTTGGGCTGGAAGGAAATGTGGAAATTGAGTTGACCCTAGAGCAGCTTTAACTACTTCCTCCTCTACCCGTAACAGGAATAACAGGAACACAACATTCCAGAGTTTGCTAAGATTAACTAAAAAAAGCAGTAATTCTAACAAACGGTAAGTTAATCACAAGCCAGTCCTATGTGTGCTCTAATACGCCTGGAGCCTCACAGATTTGCCTGTGAACTCCATGCTAACTCATCGCAGGACCACAATGACTACTAAGAGCTAAGTTAGATAATATTTTCTCCAAAGCCAAATACAACGATCAAACAATACAACTGCAACCCAAGTCAGATGACCTCAGAGCATCCTAACTATAATCACTAGGGCTCTGCACCAAGGAGGGACGCTGGTGAGCCTGTGAACACACACTGTCTCTTCTAACCCTTGCAACAAGGATAAGGCCAAGTCTCCTATCCTCAATGTCCAAGCTGTTTTTCGAAACTCTGTATGTCTGTACCCTAGTAAGTAACAAGAGGCCCTGAACTCAGATATCCTCACTCCAAAGTCCACATACTTTGTCATATGCTCCATGCAATTATCACTGTACAAACTGACTGTACTGACTTGGTATCCATCCAAAAAACAAAAATCACACAGTTGAGAGATGCAGAAGAAAAACAGAATGTCTGTATTCCTCTTTGTACATTTGTATTTACATATGAACCAAGTAAGTAAAGTTAGAATTTAGCCAGATGCCCTATTTACTGCCAAATCTCAAGGCAAAAAAAAACTAAAATGTTATTTAACAAGGTATCATTCAGTGTCTTCGGGTTTTATTGCTATGAAGAGACACCATGACCATGGCAACTTTTATAAAGGGAAACATTTAATTGGGGCTGGCTTACACTACAGAGGTTTAGTCCATTATCACAGCAGGAAGCATGGTGGCATGCAGGCAGAAATGATTCTGGAGAAGTAGCTGTAAGTCCTACATTTGGATCTGCAGGCAACAGGCAGAGAGAGAAACACTGAGCCTGGCTTGAGCATTTGAAGCCTTTCAAAACCCACCCCCAATGACACACTTCCTCCAACACAGCCGCAGATACTCTAACAAGGCCACATGTCCTAATGATGCCACTTTCTATGAGACTATTGGGATCATTTTCATTCTGACCACCACACTTAGTTATACTATTGTACATGGTTTTAATATACGTCACATGTAGATTCAAAGCAGATGCCAACACATTTCCAGGTGCTTTCACTGACAGCCCCACCCCTCTGCATTCAAGGACAAAATCCTACCCAAAGAATCTTAGTAACATTCTATTATTCAAATATAATACAATCAGGAAGCAGAGACAGGAGGATGTCGATGGGTTTGAGATCATTATGGTCTACATAGTGAGTACCAAGCCTGAGTACATAGTGACACACTGTCTTAAATAAACACATACACACACACACACACACACACACACACACACACACGTATTGACACATAAGAAAAAAATATAACTTCTATATTTTAATATAAATTAATAAATCAATAATAAAAAGTAATCTTTACAATCACTGCCACAATAAAAATATTAATAAAAAGGTTTAGCCCTGCTAGTCCCTACTTCAAATGACTTGACAGATTTAGATGACCCCTCCTGGATGGCATCACCCTACATGTGGAGTGGGGGGGATGCGAGGGATGGGAGGGATGGGTGGTCGGGGTGCATGTGAGGGGGGAGAGAGGAAAAGATGGAGAGAGGGAGGGAGGAAGGGAAAGAGGGAGGGGGAACTGGGATCAATATTAAATTAAAAATAAAAATAAAAAAAGGTTTAGCCCTGGAAATCTGATCTTTCAATGTTCTCTATCTCAAGGAATGTACCACAACCCATCCAGTTATAAGACAAAGGTCTTATAACTACCTAGGGTAGTCAGTGACATCTTCTCCCTCACCTCTCACATCCATCCTCTTCTGCCTTTACTGCTACCTCCTCCAGACAGTCTCATCCCATGTGTAGGCTATTCTAACCCTCCTTACTGGGCTCTCCCATCTCCAATCTTCCGGTCCGCATCACTTCCTCAGAAAAAAATAGCACCAAGTCCTTTGGTAGCAGCATTTGACATAGCTGTAATTTCAAATTTGACTATCTGGTGTATACTGCCTTCTCCATTACACAGAAAATTCTATTGTGATAGATTATTTTACTCACTGTGCTGGCTAGTTTCATGACAATTTGACACAAGCTACAGTTATCCAAAAGGAGGTAATCTTGATTGAAAAAGCCTCCATAAGATCCAGCTGTAGGTCATTTCTTTCTTTCTTTCTTTCTTTTTTTTTTTTTTTTTTTTTTTTTTTAGGTCATTTCTTAATTAGTGATCAATGGGGGGGGGGGCAGCCCTTTGTGGGTGGTGGCATCCTTGGGCTGGTGGTCCTGGGTTCTATAAGAGCAGGGTGTGATGAGCAAGCCAGTAAGCAGCTCTCCTACATGGCCTGTGCGTCAGCTCCTGACTTTAGTTAGGTTCCTGCCCTGCTTGTGTCCTTGCCCTGACTTCCTTCAGTGATGAACAGTGATGTGGAAGTGTAAGCCAAATAAACCCTTTCCTCCAAAATTGCTTTTGGTAGTGGTGTTTCATCACCCTAACTAGAACACTCACTGCTTTATATCTGTGACCTAGATGAATCCCTAGTTAACAAATAAAAAGTTATATGTGAGGTAAACACTACAAATGGATTCATAAATAGTCCTAAAAGTAAAAATAAAGTAGTTATAAGGTTCAATTGCCAACATAAAGAGTGCCTAATGACATAAATTCTGGCACCAGAATTTTGTAGCTCTGAAACTGAAACACATCATATAGTTGACAATCTTGGCCTGTTTAACTGACAGTAACTCATAAAACAATAGTGAAATTTGAAAGTTTTTTAAATCCTATGATTTGATTAAAAACAAAAACAGGTGAATCTACATACAAGTCACCTACCTGTTCTGCTTCCTTCACACCTGACAACTAGCCATCCTGGTCTCTAGGCTATTTCCCTGGTCTCTAGCCCATTCCCACAACTCAATGGCAAATACCTCCCAAGGGCTCCTTCACTAACTGCTCTCAAATTCCTTTCACTCTCAGAGTAATTACTCAGAATATACCCAACTTGTCACTTAGGTCTGAACTCTGGCCATCAGTTCACTCAAGTTGTGTTTGTTTGTTTATTTGTTTTTGGTTTTTGTTTGGTTTTTCTTCAAATGCAGGCATTGTATCCCTGCTAAGTGTGTGACAACTGACAACACAGAACAGTCCACAAGTGTCTTTCTAATCTCTAGCCTCCATGATTCAGCTGCAGGAATATGTTCACTTTGTGTTTTTACCTGGAATTGCTTCCCTCACAATTTTTACTTAACAAAACCCCTACACACTATTTAACATACAGATGAAATCTCATCAAGGGGTGATAAATGATAGGTAGATGATAAATACGTATAAAGTAGGCACATGGAAATAAAGATAGCTGATAGATGATAAATATAAATGAATAGATATAAAACAGATGGATAAATAGAGAGAAGGACAGATATAAAATGGCTGTTTTACACATATTTACTGAATTTTATGCATTCCAAGATAAAGAACAACTTTTGCCTCTTTAGTGCATTAGGGAAGGATCAAAAAGAACTGGACTTAAACTCTTACAGTTTTAGCTTCTTCATTTGCAAAACATCAATAATAATAGTTCACTGAGTTCATATAATGTGGAAACAATGTTTTGAAATTGTATAGTACAGAGATGAGTTATGGACACAGGATGTTCTGATCAATAAATATTATGATTTTGCTAAATAGTAAGAATCCAATAAATGCATAGTGAATGACTAAAATCTCAAGAAAAAGTCAACTTGAAACTCAAACTCTCAGGAAAATATATTTAAAAATGTGTAGTTATTATAACTTCTAACCTTTTTCCAAAAAAAATTATTCCATGAATAATTCTGAAAATAAAAGTGTTGGGTTTTGTTTGTTTGAATAGGTCATTTTTTTCTTTAGTTGAGTGGTTTAGAGTTTATTGTTTGTTTTGTTATGTTTTTGAGATAGTCTCACTCTATGGCCCAAACTGACCTAGAGCAAACTTTTGTATCCTAGCCTGGCCTCAAACCCATAGAACTCCTCCTGTTATACTGTCCTGGGCACTGGAATTACAAGCATACACCAATTCTAAAATACCATATGCTTATAATCTTAAACATAGCTGAAAACAGTTCAGATTAATTAGGGATATTCCAAACCTGGAAGGATATATTTTAATTTTATTGACAGTATAGACTGTATCACTTAAAGAAAAATGACACTGGACACACACCTGTAAACCCAACACTCTGGACCCTGAGATGGGAAGACAGTGATGGAGCCAGCCCAACCTGCATGGTGAGAATATTTTTTAAAAAGAAAGAAACCTATCAGAAACACTATAATTAGAAGTCAAGCCACAAAAGTCACTTAAATTGCAGAGTTCCCAGGAAACAAGAGACAAAATATCTACCTGTAAATCTTTAGCAAACAGAAATACAAAATGTTGAGCAAAGCTGTCAGACTACCCAGAACAAAGCTTCAAAACATGTTTCAGTATATTTGCATCCAGGCTGGAGAGCTGGCTCACTGGTTAAGAGGACTGGCTATTCTTGTAGAGGACCTCAGTTAGATTCCCAGCACCCACATGGTGGCTCCTCAGCATCTGTAACTCCAGTTCCAGGGGATCTGACACCCTCTTCTGACTTCAAGGGGTACCAGGCACACACAAGGTGAACCAACATGTGTAGAGAAACACACAAAGAAATTAAAAAAACACTCTTTTTAAATATATATGCGCCCATCCCATTGTATAGAAACAGCATCAATCAAGTGGCCTCTTTTTTACTAAATTGCGCAATCTCTCACGCTGCCCATTTTTTAACTTCAGTTCTCAAATTCTTATGGCAGGTGAACCAGTCAATTAGCTACAGACACTGGGCTAATTAGGAATCTCTCTGTTTGGGCTTTACAATTTGAAACTCAGAAAACACAGAGACTGTACATTTCAAAGCCTTTCCAACCCCTCTGGGTACTTCCAAAGACTCATAATCTAATTACAAATCACAAGCAGCAGGCAGGAAAGATCACTTCTTTATGTCTATCTGCTATCAGCTGACACAAAATCAACCCAAAATCCCACGGGAATGTCAGGTCAGAAAAGGTAAACAAACAGAAGAAAATCCCCCACTTAAGTAATTCAAATACTAAAAAGCCATAAGGTGACATGTTCTTAACGCCAAGGCAGCACTCAACTCCATGTGGGAAAGTAATCGATAAAAAACAAAAATGTAAGAAACTCCGAGCAACATAAACTCAAGCAAAGTCATGCTGATCGCATAGAGGATGGTAATCTGAGTTTCCAACTTCAAAAGCCCTCCGATGTGCTTGGGTGTGTGAGGGCGAGCAAAAGCCAAACTAGTGAAGTCAGCATTGTTCGTATAACCAGGGTAGAGTGGTACAGACTGGCGTTGCAAACACCCCCATAGCGTTAATGGAACTACAGATGGACAGGTTGAGAGCTAACATTTCCCACACACACTTTTTGTTTTGTTTTGTCTAGAAACTGGAGCGGTGAGACCAGTAGCACAAGGAAGGATCAATGGGATGAGGCAGCTAGGGATAAAACCGCTTCTGGTCTGGTCAAGAATGACAGAACAGCTGGCCTCTGGAAGGCTTACAGTTCAAAGGGCGAGGGAGAATTGGAAGACGACCCGCACGAGGAAGAAGAATCGAAAGAAGCTCCAACACCCTCCAGGAACCCAGACGGTTGGCCAGGGTCTGCACCAAAGGCAGGGCCCTGCAAAAACCAGCCATTCGAAGACTACAAATAACAAGCTCCAACCTTCTCCACTCCGCCAGCCTCAAGTCGACCCCTCGGCGACACAGGACTGGATAACTGTACAGCCGCGCAGGAGTCCCCACACCAGGACACGCTCCGGCTCCAGCAGCGGCGCCAAGCAGCGCGTACGACCGCGGGACGTACGGGACAGGGCCCTGGGCGGCCACCGTAGCACGGGACGCCGATGCCTCCGCAGGCCGCGATCCTGCTGGAGGCTTGTGCCGGGCCTAAAACGCCCGGGCAGCTGCTAGCAAAGAACCCAGAAGTCGTGCATCTGTGAGCGGCAGCCCCGTGTTAGGGTTTAGAGCTGTCCCCCTAGCTGTAACTACTATATTTAAACTACCAGCTGCCACGCAGCGTGAGCGTCTGCGGCCTCCGGACTACAAGATCCAGCATTCATAGAGCTCTGGGTCCTTATGACTAAACCTTCTGAGCTAAAAATACTGACTCTCTCCACCAAGGCAAACTGTGGTTAGGGGTGCTGATTACATCCTGGTGGAGCTTCTAGGGACGTGTGCATTCAGTTTACATATTCGGGTTCTTGCCAAGGAATGAAATTCAGAACCTACCTTTTAAGAAATGTGAAGAGAAATACTAAATAATGACAAAACGTAATTCTGCTAATACATCGTTTTCGGTAACACAGACTGTTGGAACAATGCATAAGAAATACGAGTAGAAACTAGAAGGAGGAAGGAGGAAAAAAAAAAGACAGCAGTCTTTGTTACCCGGCCCTTAAAATGCGAGAAAATGAAAGCCTTCTGAAATACAAAATATGTTCTTCTGATTTTAAGTGCGTTCTGCGATTAGAAGTCGGTGGTGTTTTGTTTTAAGGCAGGTGATCACAATTCAGCCAGGCTGGCCCGAACTTGTGATCTTTTTCTCAAACCCTTAGTGTTGGAATAAGACCTGTAGTATGACACTGGAAAACTTATTTTAAATGGTATTCTCATGAAAACAGTTACCTAGAGTTATTGGAGTGATTTATTCACCATTCACATGGGACAGCCAAATAATCAGTGGAGGGGTATGGCAAGACAAGTTAGCATAGATAACAAAGTATCCACTCCCTTCTCACTTGGATAGTTTGTGTCATATTTTGAAGTGCAGAACCCTTTCTGATGATTTAGGAGAGGTAGCACTTCTGATGATTTAGGAGAGGTAGCACTATCTCACAAGCTGTCCCGAGCCTTTCTATAGCTTCTATAAGGACTTGTGTGAAGGTTCTGTAAAGGAGCAGACTGGATAGAATAAATATATTAGACGGAATGTAGTCCAGGTAGTCCAACAATGGCTGTCTCACACTTGAAAGGCAGAGACTCTAGTTGTTAAATCCATGAGGTTGTGCCACACCAGCCCCAAGTGGAGACAGTGTAGCAATGGCTGAGAGAAATCTCAATGGCTACCTGTCCAGAGGTTCGCACCACACCTGGTTACACCTCCTGGGGAAAAGTGGTTCAGGACCCTGCAGGTGATTTCCCATCTGACAGTCTGGAACGGGTACTAGGTGTTTGTTGTGCTATGATAGCCTTAATGCTTTTGATTATGGGTGCTTTGGCCTATAGCTCCACTGTTAATTCAGAGAAGCCCAGAAAACACTTAGATATAGTTTCAGGGACAGAAAGAGATATAGACCAGCCCTCAGCTACAAATCCCAGGGAGCCAGTGGAGACTTCAGTTGTCAACCCAAGTCCTAATAAATTAACATACCTAAAGCTATAGGAATTTGCCCACAAGATGACCCTGCCTAATTAGCCCGCCCACAGCAAAGCTGTTGTGGGACTTACTACTGAGTTTTTAGGGCCCCTAAATCAATAAAACAGTACAAGAGTTCTTATCAATGCTGTTAAAAGTTTACTGACCAAAGACAATGATTATTCTCTAAACTCAGTAAATCAAATCCCTGGTAAGCTGACCACAAGCAGGCCAAAATAAACATGAGATGTATTTATGATCTCATGCTCCAAAATAATTGCTGACATTTCTATAGTATGTCTGTAAATTTTAAACTGTGGCCGAAGATCTGTTCCTTGAAATTTCTGCATAAAAACCCGATGCTCTGAAGTAAAAATCGCAGCAGTTGCAAACCTCCTCGAGTGTGTTTGTGTCTGTCTGTCAAGCCGAAGCCACTCCTGACCTGTTCATCCGAGTCTTGGTCTCCCCACAGACCTGTTGCCCACTGAAAGGTCTGCGGCAAGGTTGAAGGTCTCAGCAATCCCAATCTGACACTGGAATCCTGAAAGATTCCTGGAGGAATGTAATCGTTTGAATCCCAAAGAAGTTGGATTTAGTACTGGCAGCAACAAAGTTAATGAACTTACCAGTGAAAGTAGGGCCAAGAGGGCATGAAGCAGTTTCTTTCTTCCGTGTCTTTTTATCTGGTCTGCCACCAGAAATTGTAGTCCAGTTGTACAGTGAGTCTTCCTAGTTCAAATAATCTGATTAAGAAAATTCTCACTAGACAGCCCAGTAGCCTTAGTCTGAATTAATTCCAGATGTAGTCAAAGGACCACCAAGATTAGCCATCTCATTCGCATTACCAGAATGATTGTATTTTAATTTTTGGTATACTATATTAACAAGCCATTAGAATCAATGCTTGGGTTTGTATGATAACTATATAACTATATTTTGTATACAAAATTATGCAATGTTATGTGTATACTGCAAGCATAGGCTTTCTGTAGACTTACAGTAAAGCAAACTTTGAATTGGTTAGAAAAGGAAACGAGAACACCTTTCACTTTTACAATTTCATATAGGAGTCACAGAGGGACTTTATATTCTCTAACACTGGCATGGAATCAGCTGCCATATAAACTGCTTTCCAACTCCAGTGTGCTAAATTATGCAGTACAAGCAAGTAAATATTTAAAATCTATGATCATGGAAAATAGTCTGCTGCTTTCCATACTCATGCACCAAACTGGGATTGCAGTGGGAGAGAACATTTCCAGTAGTGATTTGATGGGAATGTTAATGAACTATAGTTAGGAGAAGTGAGATTTCTAGATGTTTGCTGTAAATAAACACTAAGTTGCATCCATTTCACAGTGATAATAAGGAAGCTTTTTAAATATGCTGTATTTCTGGGAGACACGTTTCTAAAGCAATTTCAATGATCAGTTGTGTAAATGAACACAGAGGAGCGGTTAGAAAGGACATGAATTATGTAACAGACTGCTTCTTAGAGCTGTAGCATTCAGCAGAAGACTCCTATAAATGTCTTTGTTTGCTGCTTTAGCCAGTTGTCATATAGACAAGAGTTAAAACAGGACAGACTGCTCACCTCAGTTCAACAGATAAGGGACAAAGCACTAATAGCTGTTCCTGAAGCAGGGGTAGTTTGATAATTAGGAGATAATTAAGAGAGATTTCAAGGGGAAAGGACAGAGATGAGAGCTTCAGCTTTTAGAAACTTTTAAAAAGGGGGGTGGTATATAACCATGACCAAATAATCACTTAGACATTTGTTAAGTTGTAACTCTTTATTAGCTGATCTACCTTCTAAAAGGCAAGAACTGTCTTTTGAACATCTCTGTCCCTCAGACTCCAAACACTATATACTTTGTACCAAGCAACTAGTTCTCAGAGTTTCTTCATGTGCAGTGATGCCAGATGCCCACGGCATCCTTCTCATTCATACTGTTAACTCCTTCTGTTAATTTGAGGGTTTGTTGTTGTTATTTTGTTTTGGAACAGAGTTTCTTGTAGCCCAGAATTGTCTCCATGTTGCAAAGTGGCAGAGAATGATTTTGAACTCTTGCCTCTGAATAGTTTTGATGTAAGGTGTTTCATTTGAGCAATATACCTAGATGCCCATTTTATTTTGCTTTATTTTTTATATAGGTCCTGCTAAGTTCCTGAGGCCTTGAATTTACTCTGTAGCCCAGGCAGGCCTGTTGCTTGTGATCTCCCCACCTCAGCATCCAAAGTAACTGGTAATACAGGCCTATGTTACCAAGTCCAAGTTTAATGTAACACTGGTTTTTTTGGTTTTGTTTTGGGGGATGATGTTGTTGCATTGGTTTGTCTATTTGTTTATTTGTTTGAGACAGGGTCTTAATGTGTAGCCATGGCTGATCCAATACTCACAGAAATCTGCCTGTTTCTGCCTCTTAAATGCTTGGATTAAAGGTGTGTGCCAACACTCCTGGTTAATATAGGTTATTTCTAATGCCCATTTTTTTTTAAAAAAAATAATGTTTATATACAGAAAGTTTATATACAGAACACCATAGTTAATAACCAGGAAAGAGAAAGTTAATGGAGTTAGGGTTGCTCATTTGGTAAAGTACCTGCTGTGTGAGTTCAGTCCCCACCACCCACACAAAAGTCAAAATGGCAGTGAATGTCTACTACTGTGCTGGAGCAGATAGCTAGCTAGCTCCTTAGAACTCATGGTCAGAAAACCTCGATGAATTACAGAGCAATAAGTTCAGAAATAGCCTTCTATATCAAAAACTAAGGTGTTGAGCAATTGAGAAAAAAAAGATACAATGTTGATCTCTGATCTCCACATAAATGCACACAGACACAAAAAATATTCTAACATCTACAAAATGCAGGTTCTTCCCACCAGATCCAAAATAAACCACACTTTAAGCCTTTTTTATTTAAAATCAACTAATTTCTTGTATTTTATCAGATCATATTTGAATAAAACTAGGAAATTGATAGTTTGCGAAACTACAGAAAATATATGAACACATGGAGATGGGACAGTTCACTTTTTAATGATTGGTAGGTCTTTGGATAAATCAATGAGGACAATGGGAAATTCTTAGAGTCAAATAAAGGTTATGTGGCAAAGTCCCTGAGACATAGATAAGGCATTCTAAGAAGTTTTAGGGCTATTCCTATTTCTGAAATCATGAACCAGGGATGGAAGGTGGTACATGCCTGTAATTCCAGGACCTGGAAGACTAAAACAGAAGGCACATGACTGTGGGGCCAGCCTGGGCTCCATAAGGACACCTTTTCTAAAAACAAACAACAATATCAAGGAGGTCTCAAATAAATAATTTTGTGTCACACTTCAATGTTCTAAAATCCTGATAATAAGGCAGATACAAAAATAGGGGGAAATGATAAAAGGAAGGGTTGAAATAAATAAAGTAGGGACAAAAAGAGCATAACATTTATGAAAGGGGGATTTAGTTATTTTAGAATATGAGGAGCTCAGAATGAAAGACATAAATCCATACAATTAAAGAATAGGGCTTAGATCTATAGTAAGATTGAAGCAGTAACAAAAACTCCACAAACAAAACCTGCAAGAGCAAATGGATTTTAAAATATCTTTTCTTTACGTGTGTGTGTGTGTGTGTGTGTGTGTGTGTGTGTGTGTGTGTGTGTGTGTTTACATACATGGTCGACGACGTGCCCCCACTGTGCATGTGAAGGTCAAGGTTTGACTTGAAAAGAGTCAATCCCCTCCTTGTACCATGTGGTTCTGGTGCAAGCTCAATGCTTCAGGCTTGGCAACAAGCTCTCTTACCTGTTGAGTCATCGAGACAGCCCAAGATCAACAGATTTGTTGTGTTCTACCATACCTTTAAGGATCTACTCCAATGTCCATTAAACCATCCCTCCCTAAAAAATCAATAGAAAGGAAATAAATGCTTCCAAATTGCTTCTATGAAACCCATATTACCTTGCTACCAAAATCAGAGAGAAGAAAACAAAACAAGCAAAAAACTATACATTAATTTTCCTAATGAACATAAATTGTCAACAAAACACAAACCAAACTCAATAATACAATGAAGAAATGTACAGCATGATTAAGCCAGTTTTATCCCAGGGATGCAAGGACTGTTTAACACATGCAGATCAGTAACTGTGATAGAGCACACACGTAGAACTAAGGACAAACAATGTGATCGTCTCAGTCGATGCAGAAAAGGTATTTGACAAAGTTCAGAAAAATCTTCATGATAAAAGCCCTCAAGAAACCAAAACTAGGGTTGAGGGATGGCTAAGTGGGTCAAGTGCCAGCATGAAGACTGGAGTTTGGATCAGCAGAGAAAAAAAAAAAAGCTGGCTAGGTGTGGTAGCCACATGAAATCCTGGCTTTCATGAGGATCCCCAGGTCAAACTGGCTCCTAGAAAGCTCTGGGTTCAGTGAATGATGCTGCCAAAATAAATAAAATGGAGAGCTATGGAGAAAACTCTAGATGTCAAATTTAGGCTTTCACATATGTGGGGACACATGGGCACATGCACTCTCACACTTAGAAGTGAATATGTGTAACTGGGCATTTCTCTCCTGCCCACCAGTTCCCAAATACCCACCCAGAGGCTTAATATTAATTGAGAATATTTGGCCAATGGCCCAGGCTTATTACTAGCCAGTTCTTACATTTAAATTAATCCATTTCTGTTAATCTAAGTATTGCCACATGGCAGTGACATACCAGAAATGCTCTGCCATATTACTCTTTCGGCAGCTACATGGCTTCTCCTCCCTGCTCCAACTTCTTTCTCCCTTTATCTCTGCTTGAATTTCCTGCCTAACTATATTCTGCCTTGCCATAGGCCAAAGAAGCTTTATTCATCAACCAAACAAAAGGTAATACATATTTTCAGCATACAGGACATTCCACATCAAGCATGTATACACATATGTATGCATTCAAAAAAAAGAAAGAAAGAACTTTGACATGATAGCTTACATAAAACAAATGTATCACCAACAGAATTCCAACTAGGAAAAAACTAATTGCTTCTTCTAAAATGGGGAATGAAATAAGGGCATCCATCTCTCCACTCATATCAACACAGGGCTTGAGTTCTCTGCCAAACTAATAAGGCAAGAGAGAGTAAGAAGTCAAGCTATTCCTATCTGTAGACAGTATGATCATATATCTAAAACCCTGGAGATTCTACCTGAAAGCTCCTAGATCTAGTAATGACTTGTTAACGTAGAAGGGTACAAAGTTGATATACAAAAATGAGTCGATGTTTTATACAGCAGTAATGAGCAGGCTAAGAAAGAAATCAGAAAGACACTCCCATTCATAATAACTCCCAAGGAACAAAATAAAATCCTCAGGAATAAAAATGCATCAGCTTAAGACTAACATCCATAACTTGTCCTGTGACCTCCATGTGTGTGGATTGGCATGGACTTACACACATATATCACAAACTAATAAATAAAATCTAACAAAAAATGTAAATGCCCCTATAATGAAAATTTTACAATACTGAAGTAAGAAGTTAAAGAAGACACTGCAAAATGAAAGTACCTCCCATGTTCATGGACAGACAGAATTAAAATTGTGAATAAGGCCATTTGGCTAAACGCAATCTACAGATTCAGTATGATCCCCTTCATACTCTCATTGATATTCTTTACAAAACTAGAAACAAATCCTAAAATTGACATGGAAATGCAAAGATCCCAAATAAAACAATCTTGAGGAAAAATATCCGATGCTGGAGACATCACAATACTAAATTTCAAATTATTTCACAGAGTCACAGTAACAAAAACAGCATGTTATTGACTTTAAAACATTCCCAGAGACCAAGACAATGGAAGACCCACAAATAAAGCCATGTAGATACAAGTGGGACTCTAGTAGTTCAGGAAATAATAGTAGAAAAATGACAAGTGATTTTGATCAAAATTTAAAATGTATGCACATTTAAGAAAACAATTATCAGCCTGACGAGTCAAGATACAAAATAGAAGAAAATCTTTAATTCTTCCTTCAGTAGGAGATCACTAGTCCCAATATATAAAGAATTCAAGATTTTAAACACCAAAAGAACAAATAATTCAATCAATAAATGGGCAAATGAACTGAATAGACGTATCTCAAAAATGAGGACAAATGACCAATACATATTTAAAAAATTAACTTCCTTAGCTTCAATAAAATAGAAATCAAAACCCTGTACTTAAAGTCCATTTCACTCTATTCATTATGACTGTCATTCACAAAAATATGTTGTTGGTAAAATATGTATTTACTCCGTTCTGGAGGCTAGAAGTTCATCACAGATCTCCCTGAATGCTGATCACAGTATCAGAGGACATGAGGGTGGCAGTGTCTATTGCTGTTCCCTGGCTCTGGAGCAGCTGGTGTTCCTTTGCTTGTCATGACATGTAGGGGAGAAAATAAAATTGTGTGCACTTTCAAAAGGAATTTAAATCAGCTACTAACTGGATCAGTATAGAGTTTTCTCAAAAACTAAGAGCAGAAGTACAATATAATCTGATGACATCACCCTTAGGTGTATAAACTAAGGAAGCTGGTAAACATCAGCGGTACATGCCACATTTTTTAAAAGGTGCTAAACACAGCAGCCAAGTTATAAAATTTGCCTAGATGCCATATTGAATGAATGAAAATCATTATTTTGTACAATTAAGATGCCCTAATAGAAACCAAACATAGAAGGTATGAAAAAGGTTGATAGAACATTGTACCTCAAATGAATTGATACATAAAGAATCTTTAAAGGACTTTTTAAATCACTTCACTTCCACAGGAATGGCTATAGCCAAAAAGTGGAAAATAGCAAGTATTCGTAGGTTAAAAAATTAGCCAAGAGGCTGAGCATTGGGGGCCCATGCCTTTACTCCTAGCACTCTAGAGTCAGAAGCAGGCAGATCTCTGTGAGTTCAAGGCCAGCCTGGTCTACAGAGCTAGTTCCAGAACAGGCTCCAAAGCAATACAGAGAAACCCTGTCTCAAAAACAAAAACAAAAACAAACAAAAAACAGAAAGGAAGAAAGAAAGAGCCAAGAGCATCTTGTCCAATGTCTTGGAGATCTCTAGAAGAACAGAACCAATGAAATGAATGAGTATAAACATACATATATAGATATGGGCTGGAGAGGGAGATGGCTAAGAATGCTGGTTGTTCTTATGGAGGACTTGGATTCAGTTCTCCGCATTCACATGGCAGCTCTCAACAGTGTGTATCTCTAGATCCTAGGGATCTGATACCCTCCACTGGCTTCTTCATGCACCAAACATACATGTCACACATAAAAACATGTAGGCAAGTACTCATACACATAAATTTTCTCAAAAATTTAAATTAAGTGAGACAGATAGTGGCATAAGAACATCCACATACGCTTATGTAAGATGAGTTTCAGAGATTTATTAATTTATTAATGAGGCTCATGTAACAACTTATCACAGGGCTTTCCATTTGTACTGAATATTTAAAAGAGCTTTAAATATTATTTCAGACAGTGTGGTTTTTAATTCCTTTAACCGTCACTACCTTTTAATTACTATACAAAATAATTGCTTTGTTATTTTAATAACTGGCACAAAACTGTGCCCTTGACCATTTTGGATAGGGATGTGACATGTAGAAATTTGAAATTTTCATTTCTGTACATGTATATTGTACTTTGCTCATACTCCTCTGTGTTACTTGTGTCCTCTCTCTCCCTTCGGCCCCCTCTCCAAGGTGTCCGTCTTCTGCTTTCATGTCATATGTGTATATATCTTACATCTTGATTTCTGAGAGAAAACACACAATATCTGTTTCATTTTTACTCACTCTCCGTTGTTCCTCACTCCCACTCCTCTCAAACCCCAAACACTGGCCTTTCTACTTCTGTCTATGTTTTAATCTAGGCTCCACACAAGACAGAAGACATGAAATATTTATATTTCTGAGTTTGACTTATTTTTCTTAACACTGTGACCTCTAAGTTCCATACATTTTTCTAAAAGTAGCATGCTTTCGTTTTTCTCTAGAGCTGAATGAAACTTGATTGTAGGTGCTGGAGAGATGACTCTGTTAAGAGCACTTTCTGCTCTCACAAAGGACCCACATCGCAGCTCACAATCCTCCAGGCCCAGGGGATCAGATCCCTTCTTCAGGCCTCTTTGGGTACTGCACTCGAATACAGGCAAAACACTCATACACATAAAATAGAATTTAAAAATCCAGTTTTTAATCTCCACTGTATACAAGACTGTGTGGTAATCTTTATAAACTAAAATAATTGTAACCAAGTAACATTTTAAACTTAATAAAAAATTAGCTAAATAATATAAACACAATTTTTAAATATGAACAGCAACATTAAGAATATATTAAACCTGAGAGGTGGTGGCACATGCCTTTAATCCCAGCATTTGGGAGGCAGAGGTAGGTTGATCTCTGTGAGTTCGAGGCCACCCTGGTCTACAAGAGCTAGCTCCAGGACAGCCTCCAAAACCACAGAGAAACCCTGTCTCAAAAAAAAAAAAAAAAAGAAAGAAAGAAAAAAAAAACTGAATAGTATTAAATGTATTCACATAGGCTGCTTTTTCATATTAATTTTTAGTAGCATGCTGATGATTGAAATTGGATTCAGTGATACAGTAAATACCATTTCCAGAACAGATCCCTTCAGCTCTCTATCAACCTTTAGCCATCATCCTGGCCCTCCTCTCCATCACATTGAACATTTTGAACAAACTATTGTCCTCTACTATCCATCTGTATATTTTTTTAATTTTTTTTAAAAAAATATGTATTCACTTTACTTTACATATGTGGCTGCTTTGCCTACAGGGGTATATATGTAGCACATGTGTGCCTGGTACCTGCAGAGCTGGTTCAGAGGAAGGAATCAGTGCCCCTGGAATCTGGGGTTACAGATGCCTCTGAGTCACCATGCACATGCTGGAAAGCCAGCTCCCATCCCTGCAAGAGCTGCCAGTGCTGAGCTGGCTCTCTGTATTTCTTCACAATTCAGTTTCTCATTAAAATTAATGAATGACCTTTTCAGTCCCTATGCCTAACACCTAGGTTTTGTTTCTTGAGAAGATATTTACACTTTCAAACCTACAAGGCTGGAGATCAGAATACAGTTCAAGTCCCAAAACAGCCAGGGTTACACAGAAAAACCTTGTCTTGAAAAACAAAACAACAACAACAAAACTTTATTTATATTTATTTTGTATATATGGGTGTTTTGTCTACATGCATATCTGTGCACCTCTTGGATATCATGTACCTACAGATACTCGTAAACCACTTAGCCATCTCTCCAGCTCCAAAAATTAACTCTTGAACACCTGCATTTCTTTTTGTTTGCTTGTTTGTTTTCCAAGATGGAATAGCCTGCCTGTCCTAGAACTCATTCTGTAGACCAGTCTGTCCTCGAACTCAGAGATCCACTTGCCTCTGCCTCCCAAGTACTGAGATTGAAGGTGTCTGCTGACGCCACCCAGGTAATATCTGCATTTCATCTAGGAATGGCTGTAATAACTATAGGCCAAGAACCATGAGGGTGTTCACATTCATAAATATACTCACACATGCAAAAATGTTTAAAATTAAGCATGCCAAGAATAGCAACTTACATGCATGCAATGTGAGATTTAAAAAATGCAAATAAATAAATAAATAAATAAATAAATAAATAAATAAAGTGGCCCCTATGCTAACCTGTTATTTTAGGAATTCCTTGGGCAGGTTAAAATTTGCTCTATGTTCTCTCTCTCTCTCTCTCTCTCTCTCTCTCTCTCTCTCTCTCTCTCTCTCTCTGTGTGTGTGTGTGTGTGTGTGTGTGTGTGTGTGTGTGGTGTTTTTGGTTTTTTGAGACAGGGTCTCTGTGTGACAGCCCTGGCTATCCTGGAATTTGCTTTGTAGACCAGGCTGGCCTCAAACTTACAGAGATCCATCTGCCTCTGCCTCTGCCTCCTGAGTGCTGGAATTAAAGGCATGTGCCACCAACCATGCCTGGTGGGTGTGTGTGGGTGGGTGTGGGTGTGTGTAGACAGGGCCTCAAGAAGCACAGGTTAGCCTCACAGTCAGTCCTTGAGAATGGCCTGAAACTTCTGATCCTCCTGCTTCTATTTCCTGAGGATTGAGACTATAGGCATGTCCCACTACACCCAGTTCATGTATTTCTGGGATCAGTCCTAGGAATTTCATACGAGGCAAGAGATTCAGAGACATCCACAGCCCACCAAAAGTGCTTTAAGGTTTATTTTGTAAGCTGGGTGGTGGTGGCACACACCTTTAATCCAAACACTAGGGAGACAAAGGCAGGTGGATCTCTGTGAGTTCAAGGTTAGCCTGGTCTATAAAGTGAGTTCCAGAACAGCCAGTGCTATTACACAAAGAAATCCTGTCTTGGAAAAAAAAAACAACTAAAAATTAAAAAAAAAAGATTCATTTTGTTAAAGATTAATTTGGTAACAGAAGCAAGACTAGGGTCAGTGTGGGTCAGTAATGTGTGCTGTTATGTGTTACTTCTCAGAAAAATACTAATGGCTCTAGACCCATGTTCCACATTTCAGAAAAGCCCCAAAACCAAAGGGTTCCAGGTGGCTCTTTGTGTACATTGTCCATGATTTTTCTGGACAAGCTGGTGGATTTCTTCCAGCCCAGAAACAGAGTATATTCTTCTCAAGGTATTCTCTATAGCACTGCTGCAAGTCATGGAGTCGGATGCCCCTGAAGCACCTTTAAGACCCTAGCCACTTAGATAACCTAGAATGGACCAAAAGGTCTTCTCCTCTGTGTCTGGGGACCCAGAAGCAGACAGCACTGCTACTACAGCCATCTGATTTTTAGCTTCCATCTAACGAATCATTAAAGACAATGTTGTGGGAATCTTTCTGGAATAAGCACTCCAACACCAAGGAAATTGGAAGGGAGGAGATGTCACGATGGCCAATAGCCAGGAGACTTCCTGAAAGGCTTTGCTACTGAGCCCAGTTCACATTCTCATTTTATATTCTAAAACTACGAGGTGGGCAGGCAAGCGAGTGAGATTTTACAGAAGCATACATGACAGCCAGCAGATTCCTAAGGGCAATGACCCACTGCTTCTGTTATTTTTCCAGGTCGTTCTGTTATAGGTAGCAGGCGAAATCATGACTGGCAAATACACAGTTCAAGCAGTGCTTTAAGTAAATAAATCATTAAATCAATAAATCGGGATCTAATAATCAGTATTTTCTAAGTCATTCTATTTCAACATAAACCAATAAACACAAAATGGCACATAAAACAGTTGCAGAAATTAAGTACCAAGCAAATAAAACTGCTAATCAACAAGTGGACTAATGGACCAAATACAGTTCCCATAAGAAGAAACACAAATATAGGATAACTAATTCTTTAAAAGTTCAAAATCCCTAGTCAGTGGAGAAATGAAATTTAAAACTACTTTGTGATGCCACCTCATCTGTCAGAATGGCTGTCATCAAGAAATCTGACAATAAATGCCAGAGAGAATGTAAAGACAAAGGAAGCTTATTCACTGAAAATTAATACAGGCACCATGGAAATCAGCATGGAGGGTCCTTGGAAAGGTAAAGCCCAGTTATCCCACTCCTGGGCACATACTCAGAGAACTCCATATCCTGCCATAGAGATACTTGCACATCAATCCTGATTATTGCTTATTCACTACCAATGTCCATCAACAGATGAACAGATAATGAAAACCTGCTACACTTATAAAAAGAACATTATTCAACTCTAAAGAGACATGATTCCAGATTGATGACACATGCCCTTAATCTCAGCAGATAAGGAAATGGAGGCGGGCAGAGCACTGTGAGTGAGTGAAGCCAGTTTGGTCCACACAGTGCATTCCAGGACAGGCAAACCCTACATAGTGATATGACTCTGTCTCAAAAACAAACACATGGTGGTTCACAAACATCTGTAATTCCAGTGCCAAGGGATATAATACTCTCTTCTGACCTCTGTGGTCCCAGGCATGCAAATAGTATACAAACATTCATACAAGCAAAACACTCAAACATAAAACAGAAATTGGGTAAATGTAATAAGAAATTAAAAATAATTTCACTTTTAGGAAAAGATTGCAGTATAGTGGGAGGGGGACTTAGATTGTACAATATTAGGGAAGGTAAGTCACCTGATGTTCATATGCAGATCCTAGCCCATAACGTATATATAACTGCTGTACGTGGGGAACAGTGTAACGCTTAGGAAGGAGAGCAGGAATGGGTAGCGTCAGATGATGAGGAAGGACAGAATGCAACCAAAGGACACATGAGTCATAAAAGAGGATAAAAGCAAATTGATTTTCTAGTTTTAACTCTGTCACAGGTTTTTCTTTCAAAGAGACATTCCCAAGCATGAGTCTACGTGTTATACATTGTGACTGACGTATTAATGACACCTTCCTTGATGATGAAGCATAGTGATGCTTCCAAGGATCAAGCTTCTCCAGTAGTTTTGCTCAGGCTCATTTACACCCACAGCAAGCCTAAGAACCTAGAGGATTAAACATATTTCAGACAG
The DNA here is from genome assembly GCF_943737965.1 of Phodopus roborovskii. Classification (NCBI taxonomy): domain Eukaryota; kingdom Metazoa; phylum Chordata; class Mammalia; order Rodentia; family Cricetidae; genus Phodopus; species Phodopus roborovskii. Next base: position 31,098,234 of record NW_026126447.1, on the reverse strand, counting down.
TTGCCAGTAGATGGCGATCATGACTTGCTATATGATTTCCAGTTCCTTTTTATGTTTTTATGGGTTAAATCAACACTTTATGTTTAAATAAGGTGTAGACCCACTTATGCAGGCATTATGGAGTGGGTTAGCCTATATTCTAGTAAGACTTTAAAATCCCCAGTAATACATTCACTTGTAGAGATATAGAGATATCTTGAATGCTTTGGTTCTTAAAGTTATTTTTTGTTTAATAAAGTATCTGAGACTATTTTTATCTGGAACCTGGAGTTTCAATTATTTTATCTGTCATAAATAAATAAACTTAGAGCTAGTGAGAGAGAGAGAGAGAGAGAGAGAGAGAGAGAGAGAGAGAGTATGAAATGCTTAAAAATCAGACCCAGGGCATGACAAGCAAATGCTCTGTCACCAAGCTACATGTTCAGCTTGCAGTGTTTTGAGACAGGTTTTCACTATGTAGTTCAGGTTGCCCTTGGACTTGCTACGTAGCCCAGGCTGGCCTTAGACTTCCTCTGTTATCCTGGCTCCAACTCACAAATTCTAGAATTATAGCTGTGTGCCATCAAATCTAACTTTTTTTTTAATGTTTAATGAACAATGATTTCTAATATTTTGTTTTGGTTTTGTTTTGAGTTTTTTTGTTTGTTTTGTCATCAGATTTATTTATATTAATGTTAGACCTGGCTTATTCTTCTTACATATTTCTCTATATTATAAAGCTCTATGACAATTTACAAAAAAAAAAAAAAAATTGTGATGAAATACCATGACCAAAAACAACTTAGGGAGAAAAGGTTTTATTTTGTTTATATATCCTGAATCACAGTCCGCAGAGGGAAACAAAGGCAGGAGCTCAAACAGGGCAGGACCTGGTGCAGAGGCCATGGAGGGTGCCACTTACTAGCTTGGCCATACTCATACAGCTTGCTCAGACTGCTTTCTTAGGGAACCCAAACCACCGGCCTAGTGTTGGCATTACCTACATGGGCTGAGCCCTCCCTTATCAATCACTAATTAAGAAAATGACTTTTAGTTTTCCTATAGCTCAATCTTATGGAGGCATTTTCTCAATTAAAAGTCACTCCTCAACCGGGCATAGTGGTGCATGTCTTTAATCCCAGCACTTGGGAGGCAGAGGCAGGCAGATCACTGTGAGTTTAAGGCCAACCTGGTGTACAGAGTAAGTTCTGGGACAGTTTTTTTTGAAAAAAAAATTGAAATTCAACCTAACATATTTAGATTCTCTGATTCTTTTTATCTCTCTCCTCCTCCTTCCCTCCTTCTCCCTCCCTCTCTCCCTCTCTCTCTTACTGTCTGATCTCACTGAGTTCAGAGGCAGAACAAATTTCTGTGATTTCTCCTTGTTTCTCTCTTTGGTTTTTCTGTCATTAAAGCTGGTCTCATGGACACCATATTTTTCATTTCCCTTTGTTCATATTGCACAAGAGAAGGACACCTTTTGGAGCAAGAAACAGTCTTCCCAGGAGCCCCTGACATAGAATATTTTGTGTCTAATTAGTCTAAAATGATTAATAATGTCAAGAGAAGAGGTAAATTCACTTAATGTGTTAGCAAATTGACTAAGTCACTGAACCCTCTGAAGATAGTTTCACCGGCACCCACTTCCAGAAATGAGTCTTGATCCATGACTGAAATTAGGAAAAGGTGCTTCACAAGTGAACATTTGTGGAAAAGATTCAGGACAGCAAACATAACACCCACTACAGAAATCAACACTGGGGTCAAAGCCAGGCGATTTTGACATAAGCCCAGTGAGAGATGGCCAAGCCCAGGGCAAGAAGTCAGCGAAGTTCAGAGAAATGGGCCGACTCAAATGTTGCTCAAAAGGCAAGTGGATGGTGCTTGATACCCATCTAGCTGGAAAGCTTAAAAAGTGGGGACCACGCACAGATGACTCCAAAACGAAAGCTTGCTCCTCCAGGCTGCCTGCCGTGGTTAGCCTAAATGTTTCCAAATGTACTAGCCCTGGGTTTTTACAACACTGAGTAAGCAAACCCGAGGAGCTCGCTCTGGATCCTCTGCCCCAACTCCTTTAAACATTGCTCATTTCTGTGTTAGCTTCTTCATGTTCTGTACTGGGCAAACACTGACTTAGCACTAACCATTAGTGAGCATGTTCACATTTGAAATCATTTCAATGTAGTTTTGGACTGTTGGAAACTGGCCCACTTAGAATTGTAGACACAACTGGGGTGGCTCCCCTCCAGACAATTCCCCTGTGACCCTTTGGGGCTAGCGATTCCAGATGTCAGTTTAAACTACTCACACTTCTAGCCAGTGGGTTGGTTGTTCATTCATATGGTGGGGTTTTTGTTTTGTTTTGAGGGGGAGGCATATATAGTTTCTTCAGTTTGAAACTGAGGAGAGACAATCACAGGCTAAGGGTGTAGATTAACAACAGAACACTTGTCTAGCATGTGTGAGGACTGAGTTCAATTTCCAGCATACTCATACAAGCCTAAGGTCAAGCCAGCTGAAATCCCAGTGTCTTAGTTAGGGTTTCTATTACTGTGAAGAGACATCATGACCACTACAACTCTTATAAAGGAAAACATTTAATTAGAGTGGTTTGCAGTTCAGAGGTTTAGTCCATTACCATCATGGTGGGAAACATGGCAGCATGTGGGCAGACACGGTGCTGGAGAAGGAGCTGAGAGTTCTGCATCCAGATCAGCAGGCAGCAGAAGAAAGTAAGCCACTAGGCCTGGCTTGAGCTTCTGAGACCCCCAAAGCCCACCCCCTAGTGATGCACTTCCTCCAACAAAGCCACACCTCCTAATAGTGCCACTCGCTATGGACCAACCGGGACCATTTTACTCTGCTCACCACATCTGGCATGGATAGAAGAGGAGCTTACGAAGTCCTGTCCCAGTCAGAGGAGCTTTGATAGCTGATATCTACTGGGGGAGGGTCAGTTTCCTTCAGGGTTTGCAGCCTGGAGGACAACCATGCTCCACACCCATGCACATGAAGCTGAGGAGGAATAGTGGAAGGGCTAGGAGAGAAATTGGAGGGTAGCGAAAAGGGAAGTGGATTTAATTCTCAGGGCAAAAAAAAAAAAAAAGTCACTGAAGAAAGACACTAGGGTACATTCTACCCTGGATCCCGCCACCACTGGCACCAGCTCTCTTGCTGACCGTTCTACAGTCTGATCATACACTCCCAGCTGAGGTCTCAGGTGCCCGGCACATGACCTCCAGGTCCCAGCCAATTTTTGAGCTAGACACTTAACGCCAAGGTGCAATGAACAGCCAGCTTTACCTGCCCAATGAAATTGTTTTAAAAACAGATAAAACATAAGAAACAATGGTTCTCACACCCCTGCTCATAAAGTTGTGAATGCTTCAGCTTCTCTGAAGCAGAGAAAACAACATGTGAGCCCCATTTCACTGTCTAAAGAGAGGGCTCTGTCGAGTCTGGGAAACTGGGAATCCAGGTGAATCTCACATTTTTGCTGAGCTCGGGGTCCTGGGGAGGCTGAGGTAATAAGAATTAGTGTAGCATATCAGAAAGGAAACTGCTGCCTAGCGGTTACAGGTGTCTCCCCTTCATTTCTCAGGGGAGTCCGAGTCACAGTGTGTGTGTGGAGGGGTGGGGGTGAGTGTGGGTGTGGGTGTAGCTGTGTGTAACAAATGAGAGGAGAGCTTTGAAAAAAAACACAAAATGCCCATCATTTTCTTTGAGCATACTAATATTCTGATTTGAAAAAATAAACAACACCAAAAATTATGAAGTTTTTAAATGTGCGAGTAAAACCCATCTTTTCTCCCACAAACCATTCCGTGGGTGTCTGTCTGTCAGTCTGTCAGTTGCCACCAAAGACCGGTAACTCCTTCGATTCCACTTCTCAGTTTGTCTTTAGAAATCAAGAAAGGCTTCCAGTAATTTTTGGTTATGAGAGGGTTTATCACTGTAATGTTTATAAATGACAAAAGTTAGAAACAAGATAGACAAGTGCTTTTCTATATAATTATGATGACATTCATTTTATAAAATACTGTGCAATGATTAACAGTTTTAGTGTCTCGTTTGTTGGCACAGAAATATGCCCACAAGTACTGAAGTTTTAAAGTACAAAGTAGATATGTGCAGAAGTTCTAAATATAAATGGAACATATATATGAAGTCTGGAAAGTTCTATCTCCAAATCCCAGTAATTCTTTTTGCTGACAAATAAACTTCCAGGAGTGTGTGTGTGTGTGTGTGTGTGTGTGTGTGTGTCTGACTGTCTGTCTGTCGTGTCTCTGTGTATACCCCAGTCTCAAGAGTTGAAGAAGAAAAAAAAAAAAAAAACAGGAAATGGATACATCTACAGCCAGCTGAATAATTCATTTATTATTCAGATAAAACTCCAATTTTCCCCAGTCTTTAGTTCTCTGATCAGTGTCATTTATTGCGTTAAGACAATTGTACTCATTGACCAGTAATAACCATGAAGTGAATGACTGCTCTCTCACTAATGTCCTCAGGGAGAAATGTTGCATAGTTACAATGATATGCTTGATAAAATAGGAGCAGAGCAGTTTTATGCATTCACTAAGATACACTGGAGCAGCCTTTCCAGTGTCTGGCTGATCCAGTGCCTTGGCAAACACGGACAGTGACCTATGTCCTGAGGGAAAGAACACATGTCATATCATGCCTAACAATTTGATGTCCCAGATTTACCAGAACAAACAGGATTTCTTTCTTTTTCCACAGCTAAGGTCATTCCTTTGTTGGCATTTGACTTTCATACCCTGGAAGATTTATTTTTTTCCTGTTTAAAAAAAATTCATGTATTTGAGTAAAAGATCTCTGGCTAGATTACAAATTATAATTTTAAGACAGTTTTTAGATTCATTTTTACTTTGTGTTTATGAGTGTGCATGCCTTGTGTCCCTAGAGGACGGGAGAGCTGCCAGACCCTTTGGAACTGGAGTGACAGGCAAGTGTGACCTGAAAACTGAAAACTGAACCCAGATCCTCCACAGGAGAAGTAAGTGTTCTTAACCACCGAACCATCTCTCCAGCCCCCAAATTACAATATTTACTTTGAAAAAGATGACCACCAAGGCAGCATGTCTGGAAAAACCAATGCCCAAATAGGGCAATTTCACACCATTAATTAAGCACAGCAGACTGACAAGAGATATGAATGTTTTAGATATTGAAGAATCAGTCGGGGGTCTGGAGAGATGGCTCTGTGGGTTTAGAGCAGCAAGCTTCTGCAGGAAACTGGAGTCCCTTTTGAGTTCCCACATTAGGTGGCCTGAAACCTCCTCCTGTAACTACAGGCCCAAGGAAAGTATTCTGGCCTCTGAGGGTACCCTTATACATGTGAATAACACACAAACACATAAACAAAACTAAATGAGTACTTCTTAAAATCCATGTGGGCCCAGGCTTGGTGGCACACATCCTTAATTCCAGCACTACGGAGGTAGAGGTAGGAGGGTCTCTCGAGTTCCAGACCAGCCAGAAGTACACAGATTCTATGTACCAGAAACTACAATGTTGAATTGTCAGTTTGAATCATAAATATTTGTGATCCAAAACACAATGGGTGACTACAGTTCATCATAACCTATTACATGTCTTATGAGGAACTAGAAGAAAGGACCTTGAAGTCTCCCAAAATGGAGTCATGAAGAAATGCACGAGCTAATGACCCTGCATGGGTCAGAGTATATTACATACACGTGTTGGAATATCACAATGGGCCCCACTGACACACAAAATTAGGTCATGTTAATAACAAATAAAACATTACTATGTAAGTTAAAGAATACTACAGAAAACTGAGCCATCCTGAATAAAGAGGGTATGAAAAGCAGAAATCTTTGAAATTTGGTTTGTTAGTCTCACTTTCATTTATTGCAGGAACTTTAGCCTAAGAAAAGGTGGAATTTGCTAAGAGTTTCCTAGTAAAAAGAACTTCTAGTGGAAGGTTGGTATGGTGGGCACCTGAGAAATGAGTTCTAGGTCAGCCTGGGCTATATGAAAAGGCCTTTTCCTCCCCCTGAAAAGAAAGCAATGTCAGCATACTGTGTTTTTCCATACTGTGAAGAGCAGACTCTTTTTTTTCCCATGTATTATGAAGAATGTCTCAGAACAAATCATCAGCAAAATGACATCCCCTTTTTAGTCTCGCACAGGGTTACGAGAGGTCAGGGTAGAGAGGGCAAATTCTATCACACTGGGAGACGATGATGCATAGGGTCAGAGAGAAGAGCCTAGGCCTGATGCTGTTGGCTATGAAACTGCTGGAGGAGCAGAGCTGGAGCCTGGAGAGCTTCAGCAGCTACAGCAGGACGGATGCCTTCCCCACTGGCTAGCAGCTGTCAGGCTTCAACTCTGAGAATCAGGGTTCTCCAAAGACTCAGAACTACTAGGACAATTCAGTTCAGAATGAGTGATTTTGTGAGGCTTAAGAAAACAGTTTTTATTAAAACTTTTATCAGCTGTATTGTTTAATATAATTGTTTTATTATCTGAATTTTCTCTTTTTTGGATTTCTCAAGGCAGGGTTTCCTCTGTGTAGCCCTGACTGTCCTGGATCCCCTCTATAGACCAGGCTGGCCTTGAATTCAGAGATCCACCTGCCTCTGCCTCCCAATGCTGGGATTAAAGGTATATACCATCACTACCTAGCATTATCTAAACTTTTTATTTAAATTGTTTACTGTTGGGCTATTTTAAATCTCACTGGGCAAGAGTAAGACTACTACCATAATTTGGGAGCCAAATTTGAAGCAAGCTTTATTAAATACTGGCTAGAACAATGACCACTGGTCAGGCCCATACATGTCATTTTCAGAGTACGGTACCAAATTACTTTAGTCAGGAGCTTATAAAGGCAAAACCCACAAGGCTGTAAACTTCCTGCCTTCTTCCAATCAGGGGCAAGCATGCATCCTGATGAACTTCCTGCCTATGTGCCTCCCACCTACATGTGGCCAAGCATATTCTGTCAAATTGGGACAACTGAACATGTTCAGAGAAGCAAAACATGTGGCTTGTTATCCTACAAGAACAACAGTCCTCAGCATTCCAGGCAGTTATCCTTGGGCAAGTGGGGCTTACAGGTTAGAGGGATTTTTTGTTTTATAGATCTCTTAAGCACAGTACTTTAAACTTAAAATGTAATTTTAACTATCACTTTTCCCCACTTGAGTTGTATCCTGGATCAAAGCCTTTACTGTATGGTGGGTACCTGTCCATATTGGGGTCTAAAAATCATCAGCTTAATGGTACCCAAATGGAAATTTACATACGTTAAGGCATTAATGATGTAAAGGCTAACAATAATTAGCAGAAATAGAAGGGCCAAAGGACCTGTGATGGCTGACATCCAAGTTACTATCTAGCATAAGAATAGGAACAGTCATCTATTTCATCTTAGGTTCACATTTTTTTTTTTTTTTGAAATTTTGTTGTTGTTGAGTACAGCCAGATTATCTCTAATGATTCCCAAGTAGTTTGTATAGAAACAACAATTATCTCTTAAAGCCATACAATAAACTCCTAGTTTTACATAGAGCAGGTTGAGTGCCCTATCATATTGTAGAACTACTTCAGCTAATGAATCTACCTATTTATAGATATTGGTCTATTTGATTTCAACAGATGACTTTCCTGGTATGCCAATAAGCCCAACTGGTAGTCATTTTCTCCCCTTTGCAAGGGAGTTTCCTTTGGACCTAATATTCCAGCCTTTTCTTGAAGACAAGGAGCAATGTACTCTCTTCTGGAACTACTTCCTACTGAAATTAGGAAGTCATTGTTTGGACTCAGGAAGGCTAGAACACTGGGCAAAGGCTGGGAGGAGATTCAAGCAGTGGGGCATTCATCAGAAGCATCTAGTTCTTCGAACCAGCTGAAGACGCAGGGAGCAGCCACGTTGGTTGGTCTGGCTCACATCAGCTGTCAGAAGTCCAGGGCTTCCAGCAATTTGGAGCAGTTTGTAGTCCAGAGCTGACTCCTGGATGGTGTCTGTCAGCCAAGTGGAAATTTGCCAGGACAGATATACACTAGGCACAGAAATTAAAGTTTAGGAACTTAAAAGAAAATTTTACATTTGGAACTTTTAGTCCCATAGTCCTGAAAGTTGGGGGAGGGGAGGAGTTCCAAGACCAGGGGCGAAAGAGAGAGAAATCCTGCACTCAGGAGTAGACAGGTGTGGAAACTCAGGCGGTTGATTGACAGGAGTCCTTATCTCTAGTTCATTTGACATGTGAGAGATGGATCCAAGCCTTACGACTCCTTTGAAGTTTACATGGATTTTTTAGTTTACAAAAAGAAATAAATTAGATGTGTTAGCATTACCACTGTGTATAATCTGTGCTGAAATCTACATTGAAGACAGCTAACAGATGTGTGGTACTCTCATTCTCTCCCTGCTACCTGAGCATCTAGCTAGAACTCCCAGCTCCTTCTCCAGCGCCATGTCTGCCTGTGTGCCACCAGACACATGTCCCACCATGAGGATAATGGACTAAACCTTTGAACTATAAGCAAAACCCAGTTAAATGTTTACCTTTATAAGAGTTGCTATGGCCATGGTGTCTGTTCACAGCAATAGAAATCCTAACTAAGACACTGGAATTCATAGCAGGAAATATAAACCAAATGACCATAGTGCCCTTTAAATGGAAGAGACTTCCCTGCTATGTAGATGGTTGTCCTAGGCTCCCACGGTCTCAATGGCTTTGTTGGGGGCAGTGGTCAGTCTTCAACTATCCTACAGGACAGCATCAAATTTTCGGCTGCTGCGAAGGAATCATCGGCCTTTGGCTGCCTGACCCAGAAGGTCTGAGAGGAGGAGGGGAGACCGAGGAGGTGCAGGGTTTAGGGTAGGGCTGGAGGTCAAGGTAATTTGGGGGGGGGTTCTAGAAACAGTAAATGGAAGGCCTGGACCTGTGAGGGCACAAGGAGGGAAAAAGAAGAATAACTCAGAAGGTTGCAGAGGTGGTGGATGAAGTATACAGTGATTGGTTGAAGCAGGGTGATGTGGAGGGCCTCCTGGGTGAGTTCGGCTACTGCTGCTGGGCTTTAAACAAGGCTGTCATCCACACATGGCGGTGTGCGGCTGTTTGGACGGAAAAGCAACAGCCCGGTGTGAGGGCCCAATGGGTTGGATTAGAGCACCTGTGACCACTCCCACCTTTCCATCTGTAAAGGGTGCAGATTATGGTGTTTTAGAAGGGGGAGGGGGAATTGGAGCCCGCGGTGATAAAGAAGAAGGAAGAGCTGTAGGAGGAGGGAGGGGGAAAGAGGGAGGTGGGTACGGGGTAGAAGGTTGGTCTCTAGGTGAAGCAAGCGGTGGTGCAGGAGGGGGAGGGGCAGGCAGGGTTTGGGGAAGGGATGGGGGTACCAGTGACTCAGCCTGCAGGCTAGTATCCAAATCCCTAGATGAACAGGTACCTGGAGGTGCTGCAACCCCAGCCAACAAGACCCGAGCTGTTGAGCACTGGCTACAGAAAGAGGGACAGGGGTTCCGAACTCAAAAACCGTGGTTTAAGGGAGCTCGGGCCACGTGTTCTTATGCTGGCAGAAATTGTCACGATCACAGACGATGTTAAAATCAAGAGTGCCATCTGGTGGTCATTTTTCCTATTTATCTAGCATGCACAGGCCGCAGAACAAAAGAAAACCAGGTATTTGGGGCGTATTCGAATAAATTTCACAGCAGACACCCCAGGGGTAACTGAGGATCAAGTTTAGACCCGGTGCTGCCCATTTCGAAGCCTATGCGGGAAACCAAAAACTAGGGCAAAATGTCCCATTCAATAGCCTGGAGTCAAGAATTGAGGGTAGGGAAGCCTTTGAGAAGGGTGCCTCCAAACCCAAAGTCTCCCCAGAACAGACACTGTCTCTGCTTCGGAATGGAAAGGCCCTACTCTGGCACAGCCGCTGCTTGGCAGGGGATCCTGGATCCAGACGGAGATACCCAGTACCTCTTTAGGTGGTGGCTGGGAAATGGACTTACCCCAAGTCAAAAGCTGACCACATCTGGTAAACAGAAAGGTAGAGGGAGAGTGACAACCCCAGGGGAGAACCTTGTGCCCTGGCTGGGGGCTCAACACCTCCTGGGTTTTCCATCCTTGCCCCCATAAATTTCTCCTCTGATGCAGTAAGCCAAATGGAGCAGAATTGAAAAAGTATAAAAACAGGTTTATTGAAAAGAACTCCCAGGTGGGTTCTCTGGTCCCAGAGATAGAGGCTAGAGAAGTTGCACCCCTGAACTAAACCAGGGAGATTTTATAGGTTGTAGACAAGGGATGATGGCATGCATATCTGCCAGAAGCTGGGCTTGTGCCCAAATATCGTCAAAAGCTGAGTGCTTAGGCTTCAACATGGACGGCTGGCAACTTCAGCGGTGGAAGTTGCAATAGTAGGCAAGAATGCAGAACAGGGCTTTTTAGTGCCTTTTCTTTGTTCAGAGACTCTCTGAGCGAGCAAGATTTGGAGGGAGGGAGGGAGGAAGGGAGGAGGAGTCATGGGAGGAGAGAGAGAGAGAGAGAGAGAGACAGAGACAGACAGAGAGAGAGAGAGAGAGAGAGAGAGAGAGAGAGAGGAATGGGGACAGCGTGAAGTGATTACAAAGTACCAGGAAACAGATGTTTTGTAGGCTTGTTCCCCACGAGTGAGGTAGAATCCAATCACACCGCCTGGACCAGGCAAAATGATGTTCGAGGTGGATCCCAGTCAATTCCCTAAGGCTTACAGCACCTGCTCCTTCCTTACACTGTAGCACACATTTGCTACTTATTCCTGAGAAAGAGCACATGTCCATTACAATTTTAAGAACCCAAACATCTACAATATCTGTGCTTTGCCCTCAGTTGGAATGAAAGTTTTAGGGAAAATAGAATTCTCAGTAGAAACCATTTGCCCTGGGATTCTGAAGCTATTTCTCCACTGTGTTTTTGCTACAACAAGCAAGAAACCATTTATACAATCAGGTTTTTTAAAAATCATTTTTGTTGTGTTTTTTTTCTTTTTAGACACAATTGAACAATTCCTTTATCCTTAGTGTTGAAAATGAATAACCTTGGAAAATCACCAATAAACACACAAACATCCTCTGTCTTTTATTCCTGAAAATGTAGTGACTGTGTTTTATACCATTGGTGGAAATTTAACTTCACATCCCACCCGATTGGCTAATGGGCACAAAGAGATAGAGCAATCTTTTGTGAACAGATTGTGAGCTCCTGGAAGGAGATTGAGACTGCAGAAGCTGATTGACTGATGGGGACTGATGCTGTGGGGGAGACTGGAATGTTGCAGGTCCAGAGGTTAGTTACCTTATCTTGGGCTAGTTCTAGCCCTCCAGAACAGCCATTCCTTGTTCACCTCTGTGTCAGAACCAACATTGTGTGACTGATAGATGGAAACTTTTTATAATCTATTAACTTAGCAGGCCACTAGCTTCCACCAACCTCAAAGCTCAGATAAGTATCTTAGACTCATAGGAAAGTTTCCCCATCTCACTGCAACTGCCTTTCTGATGCTCCCTCCACAGTGTTTTAAACTTGTCTTAATTCCATGACTTTCTTTGTTCTGTAAAACTATATATATACAAGAAAACTACATGCAACTGCTTCCACATTGGAATGTGGAATTTTGGGCAGCCTAAATCTGTATTTCCCAGGCCAGGGTCATTCAAAATGGCTCCAAAATAAACTGTCTGTTATGAATAAAGCTCATAGGGGACCTTGGCAGGCAAGGGACAAACATGCCAGGCAGACAGAGCTTAAGTGAGAAGTTTTATTAGAAAGGGAAGGGAGGGGGATGGAAAGAAGAGAAAGAGGGAAAGAGATGCAGAGACAGAGAGAGAACAGAAGAGAAGAGGGAGACAGGAAAAGTACCATCTGCACCTTCAGAGGAACAGCAGGAAAGAGAGTGGAAGTGGACAGTTTTGGGGTTTTTTGTTTGTTTGTTTGTTTGTTTTTGTTTTTCTTTTAAAGGGTCCTTAGCATCTGAGTCCAAACTACATGGTGACATGACAGCCATGGAACACTGAGCTGACCAGGGTACTGCCTGAACTTATTCTGCCAGGTGACAGGGGCCAGGCCAGCATAATGCCAGAATCCTTACACTATATCATATTCCCTTTAAGACAAGAGCCTTGGGTTTTACATCAACACTTTGCTGGTATAAATAAATAAATAAATAAATAAATAAATACTGAAAGACAAACAAAAACAAAACAAAAAAACCATGTTCCTAACAATTTCCTCCTTTGTTATACATTTCACTATTTCTTTTCTTCAAATTCCATTAAAAGGCACCGGGCTTCCTTTTCTGATACCTAGAAGAATATATGGTACAGTTGTAGGGCTGTTTGTCAATGGTTGTTTCTGTAACTCATTTGACAGTGGCTGTCTATAAAAGTCATTTGGTAATGCCATCTCCATAACTTATTTGAATAGGCTCTGTGCCATAGGGCTTTATACCACATTCCATTAAGATCAAGACTTGTTAGTGATGTTAAGGCTGAAGTCATTTCCTTTCATTTGCTAAACCACTGCTCCATGATGTTGGAGAAGAGTCGCCTATTTCTGAACTTTTCTCCAATTCATTGCCAAGGGCGCGGAGGCCTTGGAGGGCTCCAGTTAATGCTCCCGCATGGAGCAACATTGCTGAAGATATGTAGATGCAGCATTGTCCTCCTAGCATTACACAGACCCCCACCCATTTCAGCTAGTGCCGTGTTTATGATCACTTTATTTTCTCAAGCCATTCAACCAGCGGGGTCAAGTTGCTCACACACAGATCCTTCTTATAGTATCTTGGGCATGATTAACAAATCTTGGTGGTTACAGTCAATATAACTAAATCAGGATGTGTTTATATTAACAGCAGGTGACCAAAGTAGAAAAGACTAAGCTAAGGTGTGATTCCAAGTCTTAAATTCATTTGAGATTCCTCAGGGTGCTCTTACAGCATCTAAATAAACGTGAGGGTCAAATGCTCCTCTTGGGACTCTTTCTTTATGAGACGGACCCCTAGACAGACTGGTGGCAGAATGGAAAGAATAGCCAGTTGGAATGAAGCACAGCCCCACCCCACCCCTCACCCCCCACCCCACCCCACCCCACCCCCGTCTTAGCTAGGGTTTGTATGGGAGCCAGTTACATTCAAACTACCACACCCGCTCTAATTGACCAGTAAATTTCAAATAGGGTTCTTCCACAATACCACCAGACATTTGCTCATGCAACCCTGAGGGATGAATGGTCATTGTTTTAAAAAAGACTAGCCTTACTGTACCATGAAGTCTGATTACTCCAAGGTTGTGGGTATTCTGATGGAAGCTCTACCTCAGCCCCTGGCACCCATATACCCAGAGTCTGCAATGCTCTGGTGAAAGTTCTGCCTCAATGTCCCTTCCCCATCTCTCTCTCAGCAAACCCTGCCCCATCCTAGAAAGACCATCAAACAGGGCTCCTCCCCCAGAGATGCTCAAGGCCACTCCCACAGGGTATTTAAATTGCTCCCCAGAAAAACAGACCAGGAATTTTCTGGTCTTTCTCCACTCGTTTTTGCATTTGCTTTTTAAATAAAATCTCTGTTGCAGTCAGTCCAAGGAGACAATCCAATCTCTGCACCCTACAACGGAGTCCAATCCTAGAGACTTTTTGTCTTGCAGAGTTACCAGTATTTTCTGATGCTAGTGTTAGCTAGGAGAACTGAATGCTTGCTCTCTGGCTTTGGGATTTTTATGTAAGATCAATGACAATAAGTAAGAATCAGGTAAGAAAGAATCAGATAGGATGTGCCATTTAATGAGAACATGCTAGACTCACTGTATCATGGACTGACATCTCGAATCTTAGTTTCTGTGAAGAGCTTTAGGATGGGAATTATCTTTATATTACAAATGAAGGTGCCAATTCAGAGGTCTGTGAAGTGGCTTAAAGCAATGAACTGCTCAGTATTGAGACTGAACTAGAAAGAGTTCTGCTGGAGACAAATCCTAGAGTATTTTAATTGGACCGTGTTTCTGAAACATCAGCAGTCTATATACCATCATTCGGCTACCACTTTGTTTGCCTGCCAATCACATTTCCATTTCTTTCCTGTTTTCCTTTGACTTTTAAACTTTGTATTTAACCTAATCTTAAGCAATAACAACCATGAAATTATATGTTGACATATTACATTGTCTGAATACATGGATTTATTTAAATGGATGCAAAAGTCATAGTGGAAATGTGACTGCTCCTAGATGTGATAGAAGAGAAAGTTGATTATAGATTGAAGGGAGAGAGGGTCATCTGGGATAGGGTTCAGAGTGGACATGACTCTGAGCCATGTTGGGGGTGGTGGAGAGCAAGGAAACCAGGTGCTTCAGTCAGGAGGCACAAAAGAGAGTTAAAAAAACAAAACAAAACAAAAAACCCACCAAAAAATGGTTAGATTACACAGGGAAGGGAAGGGCAGCTGAGGGAAGAGCAGCCCTGCCCCTGGGTTGGAGAAGTTGAGGGTAGGGGGTGGGTATGCCAGGTAGGGACTAAGGGATGCTGGGAGAACCTGGCAGCCAGGTCCACTTTCATATGTTAAGGAGGCACTTCAGCCAGTTGTCCCAAACTTCACAAACATTACCTTACACATTCTTCCCTATTTACTTCCTATGCAAACACTGCTTCCTGCAGTGTGGTCTGGGGGCTTTGTACCAAGATAAGGCCAAGTATCATGTCGGTGGGCCTGCCTTCAGTTTAGAGAACATAAGTCAAGCCATTTTCCCGAGAGGGGGAGGGGACCTGACTCACATTTCCTGAGCACACTGCCAATGCACCAAACAAGGAGCTTTATAAAACCCTCTCCCGTGGTCACTCAATCCTCCAAACAACTGAACTGGAATTAAGCTTGGCAACAATTACTGAATACCACCAATGTCAGACAACTGAGGGTGTCTGTGGCAAGAGCAGAATCAAAAATAATAAAACCAAATTGCTGGAAAGCACCTACACTGCTTGCACAGGACTCTTGAATCCAAGAAAAGCTTCCAGGCTTTTGTGCTGGCCCTGCTGGAGCTGAATTGTTTCTATTCTTTCCTGTAAGTATGCTGGGGGAGGAAGTCGTTGGGCTGTCTTTCTCTGCTTTTGAGTAGGAGGAATAATACAGGATTATTACAGAAAATGGAAAAGGGGGCAAAGGGGAAGGGTAGAACCACTATAAAATTAAATTCATATCTATGAAAAAAGCTTGTATTTGGTTTAGGAATTTGGATACGGTCCAATGTATTTAAAAGGAAAAAAGAAAAGAAACAGGCTCAGAAGCCATAAAGGATCATAATGGTAAACAATACTAATTATTTCTATAAGCTGTGAAAAATGAATTTCTACATTGGGTTAAGAAGTGTAGCCCAGTGACAGAACAATTTCCCACCATGCTCAAAACCCTGAGTTCAGTCGCCAACACTAAGGGAAAAAAAAGTTAATGTCTATATTTGGTCGCATCTTAACATATCTTTCCTTCATGTCTGATACTCTTCCCCTTATAATTGGATAGTAACTGGTACAGGCCCAGGCTCACTGGCACGTGGATCTCACCACCATCTAGACTTAAAATTAGAATTAAATTAGATTTAGAATGAGCAAATCAAAATTCCCTGCAGGATTTTGAGCTAGAAGTCTTGCTTTTCTCAAGGAGACAGCATCTAAATGGCATCTTTCACAACAGCTAGAAGTTTGGGACTGCCCTTGTTTTCATCTTGCTTTGGCTGGTTATGTGACTCGTAACCTTAGCAACAGATTAAATGACTTCTGCTTGCCATGGAGTCATCACAAAAGAATGGAAGTTGGTTTTCCCTCCCTTTCTTGAGATAACTAAGACAGCACTCTACTCAGTGGGTTGGGGCTACTATTAGTTATAATTTGCCACTTAATTATATATCCTTAAATTTTTTTCCAACTCTTCATGTAGGGGAATAGACTTTAAAAAAGAAAAAGATAGGCTTACTGTAAAAGTAATTATTAAAGGCAAGATTGTGTCTAAAGTATGCAGTATGTAATACTAAAATGAGGAAAGCACATGTTTGTACTAATCATCTATAAAATTTCACTTTCCTCGGTGTGGTGGCGTGAATGAGTTGGCCACCATTGGCTCATGTATTTGAAGACTTGGTCCCCGGTGGAGGGTGCTATTTGGGAAGTTTAGGAGGTGTAGCCTAGCTGGAGGAAGTATGTTTCTGGAGGCAGGCTTTGAGGGTAAAAAGCCTCGCTTACTTCCAGTTTGCTCTCTCTGCTTTGTGCTTATGGTAGAGGACTTGGGCTCTCAGCATACTGCTCCCAATGCCATGCCTGACATTTGTTGTCATACTGCTTCCCTTCGGCCATTATGGACTCTCATCCCTTTGGAACTGTAAGCTAAAATAAAATCTATCTCCCTTAAGTTGCTTTTGGTCAAGGCATCTTATCGCAGTAATAGAAAAGCAACTAATATATTCATTAAAATGCAAATTAAAATACTGATGTGCAAAATATTATGTCATATTGACAAAGATTTGAAAGTTCTGTTTGTGAAGCTTGTGGAAAAAAAACAGAGAGGAAACCAATAAATATAACATATGAAATGCAGATAGATGCTATAAAGAAAATTAAAATGAGATGGAGAGTTGAGTGACAGCAGTGGTGGTGCACATTTTCAAATCCCAGCACTCTGGAGGCAGAAGCAGGTGGATCTATGTGAGTTTGAGGCCAACCTGGTCTACAAAGCGAATCCCAGAACAGCCAGGACCACACAGAGAAACCCTGTCTCAAAAGACAAAACAAAAGACTTAAAGTGACTTACTTGGCAAACCCAGCACTGGTGCACTGTGTACACTTGCTGTGGAGATCAGGGGAGAGCCTCAAGCATCTTCCTTGTGTGCCATCTACTTAAATTTTTTTATGTTTACTTAATTAAGTAGTTTACTTGCAGAGGTATGTGTACACATACCACAGTGTGTGAGGAAGTCAGAGGACAGCTAGCAGAAGTGGTTCCTGTCCTTCCAATGTATAGGTCCCAGGGCTCTAACTCAGGTCACTGACTTAGGTGATAAGCATCCACACCCAAGGAGAAACCTTGTACCCCACTCCTTTGTTTTGTTTTGGTTTGGTTTTTGAGACAGGGTCTCTCTACATAACAGCCCTGGCCTAGTGAGTCCTGGAACTGCTCTGTAGACCAGGCGGGCCTCAAACTCACTGAGATCTGCCTACCTCTGCCACCTGAGTGCTAAGATTAAAGACTTGAGCCACCTTGGCCGGTTGCTGCCTCTTTTCTTTATTTACTTTTTGAGACAGGTTTCACTGGGTATCTCTAGCTGGCCTGGAACTTGATAAGTAGACCAGGCTAGCCTCAAACTTAGAGAGACCTGTCTGCCTCTGTAAACTGTGGAGATTAAAACCATGTGCCACCAGCCTGCCCTCTGGCCCCCTTAATTTAGGACAAGGCCTCTGACTAACATGGAGCTTGCCAAGTAAGGTAGGCCTGCTGGACTGTGGCACACAGGCATCCTCATGTCTGCCTCCTCGGTGTCGAGATTACAAGTATGTATGTCCAGTTTTTTTTAGTGACTTCTGGAGATCAAAGTCAGGTTATCACACTTGTGAATGACCAAGCTGCCTCCCTAACCCCAGTGTTGCTAAATGACTTTTCTCAGGAGAGATATTTGTACAGAAACCTTTAAGAAGTACAAGTGGGCCTTCAAATATCTAAAGTAAAGATTTTGCAGAAAAATGTTAAGTGCAAAATCTCAGCTACCAGAATAGGTTTGCAAAGCAGGCATTAGGAGAAGGCTGGTACACCTGACACACAGAAAAGTTAAGGAGGAAAACAGAGGGAAATGAAGTTAGAGAGGTGGTCAGATGCCATGTGCTATAGGATCTGGTAGACTGAATCAAAACAAAACAATTCTATTCATCTATTGAGACTGGGGGGACATGGAAGAAGGGCTAAGTTTGAAAACAATCTGTGATGTCCCTGCACTCTGGAGGAGGGGTGGACATCGTGGGAAGTGAAGTAGAGGTCTGATTGTCTATTGTGAAGGAGAATCCCTGGGAAGAAGCTGTGTCCCCTGAAGGCCAATTGACTGACTGGAGCTTGGAGAGGTTGTAGTTTGCATTGGGCAACTTGTAGGCCCCTAAATAGTCATCGCTTGCCCACCTCTGTGTCAGACCAAACATCTGTGAGTAATGGGTAAAAACCTCTTGAAATGTATTAGCAAAGCCCAGTTTCTACCCACCCACTGACATCAGAGAATCTAAGGCCCTGGCTGAGATTTCTCTGCTTTGTTAAAAGCACCTACTTAATGTTACCGATGTATTTTGAAAAAGTGTCTTGATACATGACTTTCTTTGTTCTGTTACTATAAAAACTTCATGAAGCTGCTACCATCCTAGAATATGGAATTTGGGGTAACCTGAATCTGTTTCTGGGCAACGGACACCCACACTTGGCTCCAGAATAGATTACCTCTTGTCCCCTTTGAGGTGAGAGCTGTGTTTTCACACTGACACCAAGCGATCAAACAGAACTTAAGATTTCCATGCCCTCTGATGACCATAGACCAACAATCCTTTCTTCCCCATCTCAGTCAATAGCACCACCATTCCTTAAACTGATTGCTTCTTCCCCCAATACCCTTTACCCTTGTCTTAACCCAAAGAAAGCCTAAATCTATCCCCACTGCTGCTGTCATCCTCCAAGACACTTGCAACTCACATCTGGATAGCCTCTGCTTCCGACCCCTTGATTCATTACTCTCCACATTGAACTATTGTGGGATATTTTGATCACACTCTGACATTCCCAAGACTTCCCAATAAAGTTATACCTTGGGTCCTGGGTTAAAGTCAGTGACTAGTTGGCCATAGAGAAGCCAGTAATTTGGATAGAGAAGACGCACAGGCAGGAGAGGGATGGGATTAGCATTTGAGCTCTCTTGGTTATTGGATGTGGGAAGAGACGTGTATCTTGCAGTGTCTCCAGCCAAAACAGCAAGGTCAGCTAGTTGCTCCTCATCTCTCTGAGCTTGCAGGTTTTCACCCTAGCCTTTGACTTCTAAGTCTTGCTGATAAATAGAATGATAGAGACTTAATTTAAACCTATATAGCATGGCTGCAGCAGAGCCGGAGCTGTAGGACTGGAAGCCCCATCAGTCTACAGCCTGAGTGGCCAGTGACTGAGGGGCCATGGGTGGCAGACAATTAAAATATCAGTAGATTCATGTGCAGACACCGACAGAAAAAACATCATGGAACAATGTTTTCTATTTTCGTCTGGAAGTATAAATCAGTTCATGACATAAGCTAAAATTTTACAGGTTTGCTTGGCAGCCGAGGGTACCAACATTTCCCTATTGGCCCTATAACACCTTAGATGGTTTGGCTTAAGCTCACTCACATTGATTGCATTTCCTGCATGGGGAAAGTAGAATTTTGGGCCCCATCATCTCTAATCTTTACAGTTATTCCCCATGGTTCTGCTGTTATATGGCAAAGGGGCTGTTATCTGAGCCCTTCAAAGTGGAGGTGGGCAGGAAGTCAGAAGAATTCAAATGGCAAGAAAGATTTGGCCCTCTCTTTCCTTGCTGAAAAAAAGGCTACTAGCCAAGGGGTAGAAACAGTTTTCCAGGAAAAATGCCCCAGCTGGTAACTACTGAGGTCATGAGAGCTCCAGTCTTATACCAAAAGGCATTGAGTTCTACCAAGGTCCAAATAGCACTGGAACTGGGTTCTCCCTTAGCCTCCAAATAAAAGCCCAGCCCTTGATTCCAGGTTTGTGTGATCCTAGCAGGGAGCTCAGCCACACCCACCTAGACACCAACCTGCCAGGTCACAGGTGAGTGCTGTTTTAAGTTTGTTATGATTGGTTAATGGAGCAGCAAATAATTAACACAACTTTTTCTTGCTTCCTGTGTTTTCCCACACAGAGAAGGGGGGGGGTCTCACTTCTTCGCCCCTCCCCAATATTCTTCAAATAAACTTCTTCCTCTCCTCAACTATGCAGCTAGCCTCTCCTGTTTGTGAAATTCTCTATTCATTACTGCATAATGAGTCTCTGTCCCACCAGCCAGCTCCCAAATAACCACACAGAGACTTATTAATTATGAAAGCTTGGCTAATAGATTAGGCTTGTCTCTAAACTAGCTCTAATAATTTCAGTAAATGTGTATCTTTTAATCTATGTTCTATCACATGGCTCATGGCTATTATCTCTCCTCCTGCATGTCTTCTTTGAGGCTGAGAAGTTGTCGATGTAAGGTGTGGCTGTGGCTTGCTCCTTTGTCTCTCTGATCCTTCAGCGTTTACCCCTGTATCTGACTCTGGGTTCTTATTATTAAGACTAATCAGGACTCATGCTACAGTTTTCCTCTGTTTATAGATGAGGACGTGGAAGCACAGAGATTGAGAAACTTACAAGGACCATACACCTGGTAAAGGAGCACTGAGACTTGAACTCAGGAAGTCTTATCTCATGCTTGTAAGTAACCTTCACTAGAAATAATGAACAGGGCTCTGGAGAAATGGCTCAGCAGTTAGAACACTTACTTTCTTTTCTTGCAGAGGACTGGACTTGGATTCTTAGCACCCATGTTAGATTTATTTATCTGTATGTTATCTATATGAATGTTTGTCTATATGTATGCATGCCTTGTGTCTGTGGAGGCCAGAAAGTATCAGATACCCTAAATCACAGATAGTTTTATACTACCATATCAGTGGTAGGAACCGAACCTGGAACCTGAGTCATCTCTCTAGCCTTATAAAATGAAATCTTAAAATTGAAAAAGAAAAAAGTGATCAGTTTTCTGAATGTGTTACATTGCCCCAGAATATATAGTTTTTCTCACTTGGCAGAATGCTTTGTTCAGATTGGTTTATCAGACAATACTGAGTATGGAGGAAGCGCAACTTTATGTTTATTTTTTATATTTATTACTTTTTCTTATTTTAGCAATCTTATGTTTATGACAGTTAACTCTGGGCTTTTCTGCATCCCTTCAGAGGCTTCTCTGGCACTCCCCTCTGTGACATGAGTCTTTCTGGTGATCTTCAACTATTTCTGCCTGCCTATATTAGCCACTCTGTGTCTAACACATGCCAACTTCTCTGCCTCTGAGGAGCAGTTTCCCCCTGGCAACAGCATGTGATAACTATTTCTATATTCTTTTCTTCCCACGCTAGTTTCTCTCTGGCTAGCACAAGTGGCCCTTCCCACCTTTGAATACCCAAATTGCAAAACATGTTAGAGAATGTTCTCCACCCCCTCTGAAAGCTGATCTCTTGTATACTTTTTTCCCCTGCTATAAATAATAATCAGTGTTCAAGATCTCCCAGCTGACCCTATTGACTCCAAACAACCTGGTAAAGCCCAGACTCTAGCCTGTAAAACACTTCCTCAATAGCCTAACATGAAACAAAGACATCCAGTCCTAGGCCTTCCTTTAACCCAGGCTGTTGGAGTCCACAGGAGCTAATTGTTTAGATTTCCTGTATTTGAAGCACAAATGCTTCCTTTTCCAATAATAGAGTCACTCAGGCCTCAGTCAACACATCAAAATTAGAGCCTTCAAGGAAAGCCTGTGTTCAGATAGCACTTAGTGGTAATTTAGGTTGGGAAGTTTGTGGGACTAAAATACAGATCATAAAAGGAACGGCAGGACCTCTCAGTTCATGGACTCTTGATTATGGTTCTGGAGGGGCTACCCTGCTTGCCAGCAGGGACTCCCTTATTTTATGTCACCCCATGAAGTTCAAAGCCTACTTCTTACAAACAACAAAAGAAAAAGTGGGTGTGGCCGATATGCAAACATAATTTACAAAGGAATGCACACTCCTTAGCATAATGTAGAATATCGCTTGTGATGGCATTTGCTTCTTGTCATCCTGGGTTCCGGCCATATCAAATCATTTTTGCACAGCACATTTCTTGCTTTTCTACATCTTCCTCTCTCAGCACTTGCTTGGGAGTATCTTCTGAGGTACCTACAGGTAGCTGACTCTTGTTCTTTAAGACAGAGGTTGACATTGTTTGTGTTTGTTAGTTGTGACCCTTCCTCCTTCTCAAGGGCAAATACTATTGCTAACTTCCAGATTAGCAGAGAAAATATTAGCAAGATGGCGGTGTGGAGATAGTGGCTACTTATTTCTTGTAGTCCGTGGGTCACAGAGGGAAGAAACGTTCTCTCTGTGCTAGAACCCTTCTTGGGAGATGTGGGAAGAATTTGACAGTGAAGGGGAAAGGATGAGATAAAAGTGACTGATAGACAGACAATCAGGCTGGGCTTGAACTCGCAGAGACTCACGCTGGGGTTAAAGACACACCCAGCCTCAAACTCTGTGCTTTGAATCTGCTTCTGAACAATTTGGTTGTTTTTTGTTTTTGTTTTTGCTTTCTGTTGATAGTTCGAGTCTTTTACAGATTGTGTCCCTTAACAAGTTACTTTGACTATAGTATTTTAATAGTTTTGTCTTTAAAATGTCACAGTGGAGAGATAGTTGATTTTTATACTACCATTACAGAAATGGGTGTTTTGAATTCACTACACTTACTTTACTAGTGTACTTTACTACTTACTTTACTCCTTCCTTCTCTTCTTTCTTTCTCTTTCTTTTCCTCCTTCCCTCCCTCCTTCCCTTCCTTCCTTCCTTCCTTCTTTTCTTCTTCTTCTTTTTTTTTTTTTTTGTTTCATTCTGAGACAAAGTCTCACTACATAGGTCAACTGTCTCTGCCTTTCAGGTGCTGCGATTAAAGGCTGCCCCACCACTCCCAGCCCCTACTGAACCACATGATGGATAAGCACCAAGAGTTAGTAGTTCACCAGCATCTCCCAGGTCAACTGCGGAGGCACACCTTTTATAAAACAAGACTAAGACACCAAGGTACTTCCTTTACCTCTTGTGCAAAAGCCAACATAGGACTCACGAAGAAACATAGAACTATGGTGCAAATAAACTAGCAAGGCAAATCTTTAGAAGCCAGTCCTAGTTCAAAGGAAGTGTCTGATTTACTAGATAGGACATTCAATGGAGCAGTCATAAAGATCTTCATCGAGGTAAACAGACCAGTGGGTTGCTGAAAACAATAACTTGAAACAGGGGTTGAGGACCATCATGAGCTGAGCTCAAAAATTCAGTAGGAGCACAAGTGGTGACAGAGTTGTTCATTCCCCAGTTTCCTAGTCCACAGAATACAAAAGGTGACTTTTAAATATGCAGACACTCCATGCTGTCTCCCTGGTTCAAAAGCAGAAATCTAGTCCATCTGCTTCAGTCTGTCTTGGTGTTGTAGGCAGGGCATTGAGAAATTCCCCTCTTGGCTTCTCTACAGGCAGTGAAGGAAGTGAAGCAAGCAATCACCACCCCTTGTGGCTCCTGGAGCTTCATCACAGAGAAATGGCTTCAGTAGAGAACCCAGCACTTCTAATTTGTGTGCAGAACTACCTTGGTGTCTTAGTCTTGGTTAGAAAAGGGAGATGCTGATGAACTACAAACTCTTGGTGCTTGTCCATCACTCCTCTAGGAAACTGGGGAATGAACAGCTCTGTCAACCTGCAGAGCTGGTCCTTTGGGTAACCGTTATAAAATCTGAAGTGCTTGATGCATATATAAAGGGCTTCGGAGGCAGAGCATAGATCTGGGTTTATTGCTGGGGCAGATCTTGGAAGAAGGTGACTGGAGTATTCACTCTCCTATCCAAGCAGATGGAAGTCTCCTGCCTACCTTGAAAAGAAGAGCCGTGAGGTGTGGATTTACTGCTGGAGGGAGCCAGGGAGAAAAGATGAGGGAGTGTTCATTTTCCCCTCACTATCCCAAGAGCATATCCCCTCTGCCACTCTCTAACCATAACTTGCAAAAGTTTGTGTCTGGAGCAAAATGGAGGAGACACTTTCATGAGCTCTCCCCCTTCTTGCCTTTCCTCTTTCCTTCCTTCTTTCCCTCCCTCCCTTCCTCCCTCTCTCCTTCCCTCACTCCCTTCCTCCCTTCTTCCCATCTTCCTTTCTGCTGATAAAGGTCATACCTTTCTAGGAACAATTCCTGAACTAGGTCACAGCAACGACTGAGGGTTGGAGGCACACAGTGTCCACCTTCCTTTCAGGCATGGGGAAGTCATGGGAGACACAGATACAGATCTCAGGAGCAATCCAGGGTAGAAAGAACTGTGAGTAACCTGCAGTTTTTGCTGTCACAGGCCTCCAGTCTCCTTCTGTAGAGTGTCCAATGGGGATTGTTACTGGAGCAAACTGAGAAAGTTGAAGAACTGCTCGCTTTCCTCTTAAGCAAGCAGATGTTTCACACCATCCTTGCAGGGCAATCTCCTGGTTTGGAGCCGCTGGTGAAGTGATTTGGTGATAACTTCCTTTTAAAAGATGTTTTCTGAGATGGGAGTATAGATCTCTGGTAGAATGCTAACAGGTACAACCCTGAAGTCAATCTCCAGCAGCGCAATAAAAAAGCTAAGGGGGCTGGAGAGATGGAGCAGCAGTTCAGAGCATTTGTTGCTCTTGCAGAGAATCATGATTTGATTCCCAGTACCCACATAGTGGCTCACACTTGTCCATAACTCTAATTCCTGGAGATCTGATGCCACCAGGCACACATGTGTTGCATAGACATAGAGGCAGGCAAAATGTTTATACATATAAAATGAATATTAAAAACACATTAAATCTAAATAACAAATCAAATAAAAAACGAAGTTGTTTTCAGTTTTCACTAGCCATACTTCCTGTATGATGTTGATGCCATGGATGGAGGAAGGAGGAAGCTCTTTAGTCTTGGTATTTTGGGGGAGACAAGCCAAAGGAGAGTGGATTTTTTTAGACAAGGAAACATCAATATAAAACCCATGAGACCTTAGAGAAGTACTGCTAAGGAATTAGGAACAGGAGTGATGATAAATGCAAGTCATTAAATCAAACCTGCTTTGTAATTTTACCTTATCATAGAAGCTATTATGGACTAAATATGTTCCCATATCTAGTATCTTCTATCTTTTTTCTGTATTTATTATTTATTTACTTACTTACTTTGACACAGGGTCACATTATGTAGTCTCGCTGGCCTGAAACTCCCTATGTAAACCAGGCAGGTCTCAAACTCAGAGATCTGCCTGCCTCAGCCTCCAGAGTGTTGAGTTTAAAGTTGTGGTATGCATCACACTGTGCCTGCCTGCCTGCCTGCCTGTCTACCTACATATAGACTGATAGACTGATTCCACAACCAGTTTGGAAAGTTGCAAGCTTTGTGATTTCTGGGGCTCACATGGTAAAATAAGAGGGGATTTCTGCTAGCTGTCCTCTGACCGCCACATGAAGGTCATGGCATATGTGTACTCACACAATAAATAAATAAAGTATAATACAGAGAAAGAAAGGGAAGAGAAGAAGGATGAGAGGGAAGAAACGCAGCAAAGGATGAAAATAAATAAAAAGAATGGGGGAAACAGTAGAGAGCAGGAGATGCTGGAGAGAGAATAATTCGTGCAAACATTTGGAAGGTGACTAACATACTTTCTCTTTTAACTGCATCTTCTCTTCTTAGATTTGCTCTCTTTCATGCACAACTGAAATTCCTTCGTTTAAAAATTATTTTGCAAACATTTAGATATGGCCACTTAAATATGGGATTCAGAGAAACGATATTAATTGATCCCTTTACCTAACAAATAGCTATTAAGAGCCTTCTTATGTCAGGCTCAATGCTTAGGGGCAGCGTGAGTAAGACAGAAAACCTTTGGAGATTTCATTAGCATCGAGCTCACTAGCGCACCCATGACTCACAATCTATCACAATAAATGTCTTCTCTTGAAATCATAGCAGGAGAACATGGCAGATGGAAGTATCTATCCCAAGGTTACACACAGGCAGGTGCTTAACGTAATTGCTTTGTAATGACACTATTAAAACTCTAAGAATAGTCAGAGTACTTTCTTGAACTTTATAAGGCAATGGAAAAATTTCTATAAAGAATATTAGAAAGAGTTATCGATCACTCAATTGAAACCTTCTGGTTAGAATAATAGATGTATTTAACCTGTGGGCACACAATTTGTGTGATTGAGGAGCTTTCTTTCCCACTCTCGAGAATTCTTCCCTGTGACAGGGTCCTACTAGTGTATATCTTAGTATAGTGTGCCTGTTCTTCTGCCAATACCCTACTTGTTCCACTGTGGGGTGATCAGTGGGTTTCAAAATAGAAACTGGGCACGGGCAACTCTTGGGATGTGGTGGAAAAGAGGAAGCTTCTGTTTTTCTGATTCTGCAGGGACAGGCCCTGAGAAGTAGGGTTGGCATAGATACATCTGAAAAATCTGGATTCAGTATTGCTGGGCCTACTTGCTCAGACACCAACCTTCCCAGCTAAAGCTTTAGGAACATAAGGTGATTTCTTTTGATTCCCACCTGTCTTACTATATATATATATATATATATATATATATATATATATATATATACATTTTCTTATTAAGTTGGAAATCAGGTAAGAAATGAATGATAGTTGCTGGCTCTTACGTTCCTCAGTTTTTCATCACTGTAACAAATACCTACGAGAATCAACGGTAGAGATGAAGGACTCCCTTTGGCTTCTGGTTTCAGAGGATTTAGTCTGTAGTACCATAAATAAAAGACCCAGAGACTGAAATTGGGGTTCAAGCAAAGCAGCCAGCCACTAGCTCTTACCTCTACCTCAGCTCTAACCAAAGGGGTGATCCTCAGACTGCTCCCCACATCACTACTCCTCAGATTCACTCAGACTGCTATGCTCTCCTCAACATGGCTAGATATTAACTCTCAGTCTGAATGCCTCTACCTTTTATACCTCTCAAATCCTAGGACTAAAGGTGTGAGCTCTGATTCACTCTCCTGTAGCCCAGGGTGGTCTTAGATTCAGACATCCATCTGCTTTTCTCCTGAATCCTGGGATTAATGGTGTGCACCACCACTGCCTGAGCTCTATAGCTTGAGGCTGGCTTTGCTTTCTGAATATTCAGGCAAGCTTTAATAAATCGTAAGTAATATCACCACAACAGTCATCTTGTCTTTGGCTAGGTAGAATGTCATAGAGCAAGGAGCAAAGTCTCTCTCACCGTGACCAGAAAGCAGAGGAGATAGGGAGGAGTGAGCCAGGGCAAGATACAGCCACAAAGGGCATGTCCCTGGGACGCTTCCTGTAGCTAAGTCTCCTGTCACAAAGTTTCCAAAATATGAGAGCCATTTGTATTTAAACAACAGGCATCCTTTTGATCGTTAATATTGCCCCAGTAATTGTGTATATACACATAAAACTCTGGGATGTGACTTTAATTGAGCTGGGTTTTGAATTCAAGATAGTAAAGCCAGTTAGTCTCAAACTGATCTTGTTCCTCCTTTACACTTAGAAATAGCAGGGCTAGCATTCTAGCAAAGGTTAAAATTACATTAACTATCAAACACAAAACCTAGCATTAAAAATAGAAGCATGGTGGTGTAGCAGTAGCAATTTTAAATATTCAGCACTGGAATAGTTACTAACATATTTCTCCAATTGTAAAAACTCAATTTTTTTTAAAGAATACTAGATTTTTTTAAAACTTATGTTTTTTTTAAAAAAAATTATATGTGTATATGTGATGGTCTATGTATGGCTATGTGCACATGAGTGTAAGTTCCCATGGAAGCCAGAAGCACTGGATTCCCCCCTCCCCCCCCCAAACTGGAAGTACAGGCAGCTGTGAGCCACCTGATGTAGGTACTGAGAATTGAACTTGGTCCCCTGCAAGTGCAGTATGTGATCTTGACCACTGAGCCACCTCTCTGGTCCTCCATACCTGTTTTTTTTTTGGGGGGGGCAACTAACTAAACTATAAATTTCCCTTGTAAAGAACTGGATAGCTTTATTATTTGGTCTTTTAAAATATATTTAGAAATGTGGGGGGGGGATGAGCTAAAATGAAGTGAAAGTACTTG
Organism: Phodopus roborovskii; assembly: GCF_943737965.1. Lineage (NCBI taxonomy): Eukaryota > Metazoa > Chordata > Mammalia > Rodentia > Cricetidae > Phodopus > Phodopus roborovskii. Next base: position 31,070,287 of record NW_026126447.1, on the reverse strand, counting down.
TTTCCAGTTTATGATTCCTTTGGTTAATCTATAGATTTATGTTTGTTTTTGCTTTTTCAAGGCAGGTGCCTTAGTTATGGTTTCTATTGCTGCAATGAAACACCATGACTAAAAAGCCAGTTGGGGAGAAAAGGGTGTATTTGGCTTACACTTTCATATCTCTGTTTATCATTGAAAGAAGTTAGGACGGGAACCCAAGCAGGGCAGGAATCTGAAGGCAGAGGCCTTCAGGAATCAGAGGCCATGGGAGGGATGCTGCTTACTGGCTTGCTCTTCATGGCTTACTCAGTCTACTTTCTTACAGAACCCAGGGCCACCTGCCCAGGGATGGCACCACCCACATCAGGCTGGGCCCTCCCCCATCAATCTCAAATTATGAAAATCCATATAGGCTTGCCTACAGTCCTATCTTATGGAGGCATTTTCTCAGTTGAGGCTTCTTCCTTTTTGGTGAGTCTAGCTTGTGTCAAGTTGACATAAAACTAGCCAGTACAACAGGGTGTCTCTATGAAGCTGGGTTGTCTTGGAACTAGCTCTGTAGACCAGGTAGCCTTGAACTCACAGAGCTCCACCTTCCTCTGCCTCCTGAGTGCTGGGATTAAAGGCATGTGCCACCACTGCCCCACCTGAAGTGTTCCTATTTTTGAAAATTCCGTACCTGAGTGATCACATCATTTCCCTACCCTTTCTTCCCTCCAACTCCTCCTGTGACCCCCAGCTCCTCAAATTCATGATCTTCTCTTCTTTAATTTTTATTGTTTCTCTCTCTCTCTGTGTGTGTGTGTCTCTCTCTGACACACACACACACACCCTGCTGTGTCCATTTAGTGTTGTTCATATGCATATGTGCTTATTACTAACCCCTGTCCGTCCCGGTAAGGAGAAATAACAAATCAGGACTCTTAATTTTATAGATTGCATTTTCTCCATTTTGAAGCTAACGCTCCCGGTATTGAACTGTCTGTGGGTCTTTCTCCCTCTTTGAGCATCTCCCCACCTCTGCTGACTGCAATTCATCATGGGCACAAATGAGAAATATTTTGTGGCTAGATAAGATTGATGGAAAGAACCCAGGTAAGTTTTTATTATTTTCTGATACATGCTTACCAAGGTTCATTCATTCAGAGATTTCCATTTTTTTTTTTTTTTTTTTTTTTTTTAGCTCAAATAAATGAAACACACCTATATCAGTTTGTGACCCTTCTCTCTACTGGAAAAATAAAATAAATTGATTTAATGTGAAGCGGTTCTTCTCACATGTTCTTCGCTGTTCTGAAAAGACTTTCAGGTGTTGTGGGGTCACAGCAGGCACACTCTTCTCTTGCTCAGTTCATGCTTTCAGAGTTCATTCTATTCCTCAAACCAAATTACAGAAACATAACACAGATCAACTCACACTAAAGAACAAAGAGGGAACTGTGTGCTGGCAGGTCACAACTGTTTGTGTAAAGCACTAATGAGAAGTTTGTAGAACACAGGAACTTCACACATCACTGTCCTGTTGTGAAGACCCATAAGGAACCATCCTACACGAAGAGTCAATTCTTTCAGAACACAGTATTCATATTCAGTGCAAACCATGAATATGCATAAAATAAATGATTGGAAACATACTGCATTAATGACTTTTCTTGTTGCCATAACCAAACAGTAGATAAAACAAACAAAAAAACCTTGGAAGAACTTGTTTATTTTGGCTTACAGTTTGAGGGGTTACAGTCCATCATGGTGGAAAGGGATGGTTGCAAGAGCTTGAGGAAGCTGGTCACTTTGCTTCGGCAGCCAAAAGTACAGGGTAAAGAGGAAGTGGAGCACAACTATAAGACCCCAACCCCCCCCCATCCCTTACAGTATAGCTCTACTTCCTAAATGTTTCATAGTCTTCCAAAACAATGCCACCAGCGAGGACAAAGCAAGTGTTCAAACTCAAGCTGAAGGGGTCATTTCATGTTCAAACCACAATATATATGGATCTGGTTAGGCTTATTAAAGAAGGCTATCTTAATAACTACTCAATGTAATTTTTGAAATAATGGAATCAGGTGATTTCTCCCCCACACTTCTTTTAAACAATATTACTCATACATAACTTCCAAAGAGTCATTTTTCAGTTGATTTGTGTCTTCTCAAAACCCATTTCCTCTTTTTGTTATTGTTGTTGTTTGGTTTTGGTTTTTGTTTGTGTGGTTGGTTGGTTTTGGTATTTTGAGACAAGGTTTCTCTGTGTAGCTCTGGCTGTCCTGGAACTCACTCTGTAGACCAGGCTGGCCTAGAACTCATAGCTCTTCCTGTCTCTACCTCCCAAGTGCTGGGATTAAAAGTGTTCACCACCACAGCCTGGCACCCTCTTATATAAGGGAAAAATAGTTTGTGACAAAATATACTAGACAAAGTGTATTTTATTTTAAACATATGAATGTTTTGTCTGCATGTATGTCTATGTAGCATATGTCTGGAACATGTGGGTGTCAGAAGAGGAGACTAGAATAACAAGAAATCAGCACACCTTTGATCCCAGCACTAGGGAGGCAGAGGCAGGCAGACCTCTGTGAGTTTGAGGTCATCCTGATCTACATGGTGAATTCCAAGTCAGCCAGAGCTATATAGTGAGACCCTGTATCAAGAAAAAAAAATAGTAAAAGAAAGGAAAACAGCCAGAAGTTAGAACAGGTGCTGAGGAAATGTCTCAGTGGTTAAGTGTACTGGCTCCTCTTCCTAGGGACCTAAATTTGATTCCCAGCCAGCATCCACACCCATACCCACATAGCATTTCACAACTGTCTGTAA